>NW_008824475.1:4152812-4178307 GCF_000699105.1 Pygoscelis adeliae
ATCATTTGCTTTGTATATTATTATTATTATCATTATTACATTATTATTATTATCATTATTTTATTTCAATTTTAAAACTGTTTTTATCTCAACCCAGAAGTTTTTCTCACTTCTGCTCTTCCAATTCTCTCCCCCATCCCACGGTGGCGGGGGGAGTGAGCGAGCAGCTGTGTGGTGCTCTGTTGCTGACTGAGGTTAAACCATGACATTGAGGCAACACTGAAAAAGTCAGTCTTGGGGAGGGGGAAGCAGTAATGTACCTCTGAGCTTTTTTATCCCCTCAAGACACACGGCTCTTTTCCAGATTTCAGTTAAGTAACAATCTTCTTTCAAAATTCATGGACATATAGTGTTTCATGGCATCTTCCTTTGCTTGCTCAGTTTCTTTCTATTCTCTAGTATAATCTCTTCAAATTTCAGGCATTTTTATATCCTCTTTGCTACCCTGTAGACCTGTTACATGGTATTGCCGTTGCTAGCAACAGGCCACAGGCATTGAACTGAATTTGCAAGGCCTCAGGAATAAGGTTTGTCAGGCTTGTTTTCTCTTAACTTTTTTTGACCTATCTTGGTCACTTGGTTTAGATGTAACAACAATTTTGCTAACTGACCAGTTGGCTATGGCTAATTTGTTTATCTTTGTATGGTACTACCATGGCTTTACAAGTCTACAGGGAAAAATACAGTGTCCATGAATTTACCTATACATTTAGTCCAAAAGAGGAGGGGCCATAAATAATTTCCTTCCTTATGCCCTCACATCCTCTTTCATCGGTTCTTTTGCATATCAGTGATTACACTGCTTGTCTAAAGAGACAGGTTCAATTACCCTCTTTATCTCAGAGGATCTGGATCTGTCTCCTCCATTAAGTTATGGGTATTTTGGAAACACTTCAAAATCCTTTTTTTAGTAATCACTTCATTTTGCATGGAATAGCTAAATATTAATTGGCCCCCAAAGAAAAAGAGGAAATAAGATGCCATGCCTCAGAGAGGGGCACCCACTAGTGGGCAGAGATCTGTGTTTCCCCTCATTCCCTTTATTTCACAGATACATAGCATTTCATATTCAGTATTCACTTAACTTTATTGCCTTCAGTAAATTCAGTTTGTAAGCCTAACCACAACAATTTCCAAATGTGCAAATAGTATGCTAGCAACAACAGCACTACTGAGAGAAACTGTATCATTCATATCCAGGCCTTACATCCCAACATGTTCAAAAAGATTTAGTCCTGTGCATGCATTTGTGATTATAAAATGTTTCTTCCCTGTTTTTTTTTTTCTCCATAGTAAATATTTTGTGATACACGTCTAATGACCAAATTACCATATCAAAGAAAACCACAGTGGCAAAAGGCACTGATAGGTATCTTTTTCAACTGTATAGGGAGAAGCTAGACTTTAAAGAACACCCTCGTCCTAGATTATTTTTTTTCCCTCAGGGCTTAGAAAATTCACATTAAAGGAAAATGTAGAAAGCTTGCCACAGTATTTTAAGAAAAAAAGATTTAAAATTTGATGACCAAACTGTTCTTAAATAATATATTTTTTTGTTCTCTCTAAACCACTTTTCAAATATTGACTTAATCAGAAAAAGAAGTATATCTAAAATTACTTGGCAAGACTATCTATTGACATGGACAAGACAATGGCAGAGGTGCTCTCAAATCCTTGACAAAGAAAGGATAATTATGAAATACTTATGGATGTAACCAATCTGTTCAATGGCAATTTAAAATCTATTTCAGTTCTTTTGCTATCACAAATTACTCTGATGTTTTTCTTCTTTTATTATGGCAAAGGATGTGACATATTCATCAAATGTTAGAGGCCACTGGGTAACTTTGAGGGAGATATTAAACTCTCTAAAGGAGTTTCATGGTTTCATGGCATCTTCCTTTGCTTGCTCAGTTTCTTTCTATTCTCTAGTATAATCTCTTCAAATTTCAGGCATTTTTATATCCTCTTTGCTACCCTGTAGACCTGTTACATGGTATTGCCGTTGCTAGCAACAGGCCACAGGCATTGAACTGAATTTGCAAGGCCTCAGGAATAAGGTTTGTCAGGCTTGTTTTCTCTTAACTTTTTTTGACCTATCTTGGTCACTTGGTTTAGATGTAACAACAATTTTGCTAACTGACCAGTTGGCTATGGCTAATTTGTTTATCTTTGTATGGTACTACCATGGCTTTACAAGTCTACAGAGAAAAACAGTCCTGGTGTGACAGCACAGGCCTTGCTAACTGGAGACAGAGGATATAGCGTAGAGGAGCACAGCCCCAGGATGACAAAGGATGGGGCACAGGCCCTGGAACAGGAGACCTCACGGCTACCAACAACTCACCAGGTGTCAATTAAAGAAACTCAAACCTGGTGGTTTGAGCTGGACAAAGCTGGTTTTAGGCTAAACACAAATAAAAGCCATCATATAAAGTAAAACTCTGTGTTTTATAAAACTAACAAAAGGTGTGAAAGCATGTCAGCAGTCATGTAAAAATGACCCTGAGTGGATTTTAGAGAAAGGAGGAAGAAACTATCAATACCAGCATCACATTATCTCCAGTGAAGGATGACAGAGGTTGACAACTTACCATAACACCCCTACCACCAATGAAACCACCAACTTTATGTTCAGGAAACAAACGTGAAGAGTGAGCACACTACCAAGCAAAGGAATAGAAACTAAGAAGTGCACATATAACAATTCTAACTCTGTTATTAGTACTGAAACTTTTTCTGCATAAAACTATTCTTTTTTTTCTGTAATAATTAGATCTGGACTAATGTTGCTGAGCCTGCTCAGATTTCAATTATACCATTAATAAATTCCTGGTTTTAAATACAAGGTGTGTTTTCTCTTTGCCCATAAAAAAGATTGTGAGCATTACAACTTGACAAAGAGA
Organism: Pygoscelis adeliae; assembly: GCF_000699105.1. Classification (NCBI taxonomy): domain Eukaryota; kingdom Metazoa; phylum Chordata; class Aves; order Sphenisciformes; family Spheniscidae; genus Pygoscelis; species Pygoscelis adeliae. Next base: position 4,155,719 of record NW_008824475.1, read on the forward strand.
TCAGAGTAGTATTTTTCAAGAACACATATTTATTAAAATTATCCTTTGAACTTTGTTTCTTGAAACTGAGTTCAGATGTTTTGGATCTAGACTTAAGGAGTCAAAATTCATGACGGCCATTGCCACACACCTAGAATGGGTTTGACTCCCTTGCACTGGAAGATTTGCAAGAAGAGGCTGCATTGACTTAGACCTGCAGTGAATTTTTCCCACAGGATATATTTAAATTAATTCTGCTGGAATTTGTTTTAATGAACTATTCATAAAATGTTATGAACAGCTTTCATAATTGCCTAGAATTTCTGCTGAAAAAATGTACATCAGTAGATTCAAAGCACTACCTGGACTTTCCCAGTCTGTCAATATCTGTCAGAGTTATCGCCTAGAGGGATACCTAAAAAGAAGAGGAGTTAGATGGAGAATGTAAAAACCTGTCTGCCAGGTGAGAAAGAATTTATATTATTATTCTGTCTTTCTCTTTGTTCTTTTCCTTTCTATATATGTTTATCTGTCTGTGGTTTTGCACTAATTGCTGTAGCAATAAAGAAACAGATGATGTACATGAGGGTTCATTCTAATGAAACTGTGAAGAGATCACATTTTTGTGCTATCCATTTCTGTTTCCTACTAAAAGAAACAAGGTATTAATGTCAAAATAAATGCTATTCCATTTAATAGACTAAAAGTCAAAACACATTCCTACATTTCAGCAGCTCAGAATACAACCTGTTAGCACAATATATTAAGATAAAAGTAATCAGAATAATTATAAAAATCTTCATAGTGTTCCCTGAGGCACTGGTACCCATTAATATTTATGTTGCTAGAGTTCCACCCACCTTACTTACCTACCTACTCTATGGCAATGACAGACAAATGAGAGCTTGATCAAGACTGCACTGAAATCATTATTTTAGGAAAAAGTTTAAATCTTTTCAGGGTAAAGTATAGTCTGTTGAAAACTGTACTTGTTTATATCTGCAATAAGACATAAATCATAAAAACTGATCTTCCTCTCAAACTCCATAGACAAATAGAATTCCATTATGGGTGCTTGGAGAAAGAAAGCAATCACTCCTTTCTGCTCTGTAAACTGTTTTACTGATTTGTATTCTTTGGTACCTCCTAGATACTGAGGTACAACAAAAGGAAGTATTATACTGCTTATCAAGCTAGCTGATGGTCAATCAGCTAGATCTTCTTTCCATCTGAAAATAAAATTTCCAACAAATCTTTCTATACTTTTTTAAGGACCAAACCTTTGCATGTGAATAGTAACATTCATCTTTAAATGTGTGAAGATAAATGCATTTTTTACTGGTAGACTAAGATCCCTAAATGCTACCCTGTAGTAATGTCGACCTAAAACTTAACACACAGAGCATTAAATTAAACATTGTGGTTGGATAGGTTTGGCCCCATTTGTCATCAGATTAAGAAAACAAATCCAAAAGGACTCTTAACCCAAAGAAGTAGAAACTGTATTATCTCTATTGATTTTGATGTTGTTAAGAAAAAAGTCTGATTGCAGTTATTCTCATACCTAACATCAGTCATCAATCTCTGGTTCATACAGCCATGAAAGACATTGTGGAATTATATTTGAAGGGGATGTTAGTAACAAGCTTAAAAAATGTGATTACATTGGTCTTTCAGTGCTACCCAAAACTTTTATGAGGTTTTTTTTCATCTAGTTCCCGAGCAAATTATTAATATCATCATAATGATATATAACTGAATAATCATTGTAGAAAAAGCATGCATATTGTTGGTTAAAAAAGCATTTTCACTTAAATCCATGTTTCCAAAATGTGTTTCCGAAAGCATGATCCCTCATGGGACATGAACAGTAATATAGAAGATTCCAAAAGGGAACTCTGATGTTCTCCATGGCTTTATCTTTTACTATAAAAATGAAAGCAAACCCAAAGGATGCTGTGCTTGCAAGGGAAGCCTTCGAAATGCAAGTGAGAAAGTGTTACCTAGAGAGACATTTGCCTGAGGAAGTAAAGGGCCAGATGCCGTAATTCTGAGCTGTGAAATGTCCTGTTTATTTCATATGATGCAGAAACTGAGAAAGAGATTTTACAGTTTAGCATTATTAACTATTTCACTCATTCTCAAACCATGTAATAAAAGAAAAGTATCATACTAGGAAGATTATTTCTCACAGTGTTTGTGTTGGGGAGGAGGCATGAAAAAGTAGAGGAGGGATGTGTGAAAATCCATAAATTAGGATGTATAAGCTTGCAACACAGCATGATGGGGTTACAGTGGGGGCTTTATTGGCTTCCACAACTGTAAAGCAGAGATAACAATACTACCTTTTTGAAAAACTTTAAGATATGCAGATGGATTTCAATAAGGGTGAAGTATGAGATAATAAGAAATAAATATTGACTAAATGTCCTTCTACCCCAAGAATGATGGAAATAATTTTGAAAACAACTTTTGAAACTGTCTAAATTCAAACAAAAGCAATAAAAAACCCCAGCCCTTTCAATTAAAAATATGAACACACTATGAACCATTTATATTACAGCTGAGCAATGTCCTCTAGTGACAGCTGTGGGTCATCCATAGAAAGAGAGCTTTTGCTGTTGGTGCTATTAAAACAGATACCAACAAATAGCTGTGTTATTCTGTGTCAATGCAATTATTATAAAAGTGATAGAGATAACAGCTGCCATACAAAAAGCCAAGATGCTTTCATCTACTTACAAATTAAATATTTAAATGCATGTTTATTTATGTAATTATTTAGTTAGTTATATTTATGAACATTATGTTTTCATCCATTTCTATCAAATATTTTGGACTTCAAAAGTTATCATTTTGCCATTTCTATGGTACTTCTTTCCATCTACTCAACTGGATTTCCCTCTGTTTCCTTCAGTCTCGCTATTGTCTACTTTATGCACTGAGGATAAATATTAGGTCTGCAACACAAAGTATATTGATTCATAGTTTCAAAGAAAACAGAGAGAACTATTTCAGAGGAACATTATCAAACCTTACAGACAGGAAAGAGCCATTGCTAAAAAGACATTGCACAGAAAAAGCTTATTTACTTTTGATATGGAAAAGTCTATAACATATTGAAATAAATATAGGTAGAATTGTTTTGCCTAAATTTAGATACCTATCATGTAGTTGCTTACATGAAAACACTGTCTCTAAGCTCAGTTATAATCTCTGGAGATCTGATCAATAGAGTTTGTGCAGGTTTTGATTCAATATATTTGACTAAATACAAGTATCTATGATAAAGTGACATGAATGATTTGTATTTTCCATTGATTTTACTGACTAGATTTCCATTGACTGTAGGAGAACAGGCACTGAGGCTCATGGTATTTGTCTAAAGTTAGACAAAATTAAACTCTCCCTATATATACACAAGCATAAAAATTATGGATGTATATACAAAAGAAAGTTCAAGAATAGTGTGAGCTGGCATAGCCTTCTTAGGCTGGCTTATTCTGAGAAATAGTTCTTAAATACACCATGGTACACACTTCAGTATAGTGTAGTAAGCAGAACACTTTCCTAGGATTACCAGTGAGCTTCTAGTACAGTATAAAATTTTAAAGAGTAATTACCTTCTTTGATCAGTAGATGAAGGCCAAGATGAATACATTTTTTCCAGATTAAACATCTTCACCCACTATCCATTCTCATTTTAGCATCCTGTTAGTGATTTTTCTTGATGGCTTACTAAGTTATGGAATACCTATGGAAGCAATGGTCTCACAAATTCAGGGATCTAGCTTCTTGTCCACAATTTTGGCATGGTGTTTAGTTGGTACAATGATGGCACAAAAATCTTTTGAATATTATTAAATAAATCTTGAATTTGTTCTTGTACTGTACAAAGTCAATGCAGTCAAGTTTGGGTGGTTTTTTTTTAATATAAATGAAATAATTAATGGAAGAGCTAATCATGGTAAACATGACAAAAAAATCACCGTAGGCATTGACATTTTTGATCTATTCAGAAAGTAATTAGGCAGATAAAAAAGCTAATAACTGGTTTAAAAGTTTTTATTATTATTTTTATTATTTTTAGAAAATAGCAGATGTTGTAGTCTTTTTATTTGCCTTCTGGGTATTCAGGCTTCAGTATTAGTGGCCTCAAGCTTTTCTCCTTAATCATAGGACTAGAAATTTACTTTTAAAAACGAAAGCTGGTCTTCTCACACAGTGAAATTACCTCAGAACCTAAGGCTTTCGGAGATGCATTAGCTTCTTTGACATTAAGTAAAAATGTGAGGTTGGCAAAACAGCTATGTATTTCAGGTCTATGGGATTTCAGTTGTTTAACTGGACTGCTTTAACTTTCCGATATGAGAACTGACACAGGCTCTTAGTCTCAGAGTCTTACAGAAACCTGTGTTGTGCCATGATAAGCATTTCAGTGAGTAGAATTTGGTGATCTCTTCCTGGGACTGGAGTTCACAATGTTGGATTCCATAGGCATCTTATGAAGAAAATTCAGAAGAAATTTTAAACAAGATGATTGTTCAGAATATTGCCAGGTTCTTTTAGAACAAGATGGTAGAGGGTTTAAAGTTTAATGTGGATGGTTTAATTTTTAATACCAAATTTACTTCATTCAAGCTCTTTGCATTACACAGGATTTTGATTTAGCAGAGTGATACAGCAATGTACTTAAATCAAAATGCAACTAAAAATTACACTTAACAGAGCATACCAGTTGCAATATGAATGCGATTCTCAGTACTGATCTCTATAATATGCTCACTGTCATGATGCTGGGTATCCCCCGTCTCTCGGAAGGAATACATGGCTTGAAGCCAGCTCAAGTGTATTGCTCTCTTCAAGTTCTTTTTGTTGATTGTTTGTTTTTTATACTTCATGGTAAGTTCAGCCACACATACCCTCCACCTCTGATCCCATGCTTGCTGAGTCAGGAACACATTTGCACTCTTTTGATTAATTCAGGGTCAAACATTTTCACAACCAGATGTTCTTATTAACCAATATAGCTATTTATATATAATAAAGGACACCCTCTAGTTCCCTTTGTGTTAAGTCTGTCTGTCTTTATGGCAGGAGTGGTCAGTCACTCCACCTATTCTTCCCAGAGCTTCATGAGCACATTGCCCTTGCCCATCATCTCTGAACTATCTTCTGTTGTAGGGTTGTAATTGATGGGTCACAAATAGCCATAGAATCCAATAGGGAAGAGAAGAAATTAAAGACTTCCTCTTTTATGGATGGTGACACCAGTCTGCACTCTCTAATATATAATGTTATCCTAAACTAGTAACTTATTATAGTAGTGCTTTGAACACCATAATATATTTTGGTGAAAGTTATGAGACTTGCAAAAGAGGAGGTGCTTAAACAGCTAAGTGATTTTTTTTTTTTTTCAAACCACTCTGTTTAAGTAAAATACCTACGGTCTGCCTAAAGTGTACTTATGCACTTTTATCACTTTGTGAATGTCAGTCTTACTGTCTTTTCTGAGTGTCACAACTTAACAGGTATTTAAGTCAGCCAGACATGTGAAATGAAACATGTGAGTCAGCAAGTCTTCTACAAATTCTGGAAAGGTTAGCAAGCTCTGACACTAACCTTTTTGGCATACAAGCTTCAAGAAGGTAATGTCTGAAATAGAGTAAACTCAGATTTTCTGAGTAAGGCATATTCATAAAAAAGTGTTTGAAAACACCCTTCCTTTTCCCCACTGTTTTCTTTCAGGATGAGTCATTTCCTTTGGTCCTTCTGTTTTACTCTAGCAAACTTCAGTGATTAGTAGTGCCTAGGAACACCAGTTTAGTTCAGAAACTTATTGTATTAAGTGCTGTAAGAAGAACAGGAGGATGCCTGCCCTCAGATGTTTCTATCTGTCTGTGAAGTGAAATGAGGAGTTATATTTGTTGGATGAAGAATTTTACTAATACAGATAATTTGAATAGTAAAAATATAAATTATAAATTAATTCAATTTGCATGTATGCATTCATGTGTACTTAGCATATTTTCTAAACTTCTTAAGTATATTCTCATACAAAATTGAGAGTTTTTAAAACACATCATATGTAACTGTCATATACAACTCATTTCTGTGAAAGAGGGACTTATTAAAACAGGTTTATCCATTGATTTTTCAACATACGTGTCTACTGGTTTTCATCCCCAACTCCTGAGAAATGTCAGTTTCTCTCTTTATATAAATATTTAGGAATCAAACAATGATACTACTCTGACTAAAAGTTTTATTTCAAACTGACTATCTTAAGTAACTTAATGAATAATAGCCAGTGTTCATTTAGTAGGTGTGGAAATGCTACTAGTACAATATTTTTGTGTAAAAATTAATACGTATTGAAATAAATTGAAAAGAAATATACAGGACAGGAAAATAATAAGTTGCAGTTTTACTTTTTTTTTTCTCTTTTTTAAGTACTATCACTTGTCAGAAAGCTTCCGCAAAAAGAATTGAGGATCTTGTTCCCTCTCTTCTCCAAAAAAAAGGAAAGATATTTTTCCTAACCAGTCCTAGAACCTTTACCTGTCTATAGCTTGTTCCTATGCATTGCACAGAAGATTTGGAAGCTTAAAATGGGATTCCCTAGTCAAGCAGAAAGTTGGACAGTACTGAAATGTGAAGGAAGTGGAGCAAATGGCCAGCTGACATATGGCCAGATGCACCTGTTTATTCATTGGGATGCTCAGTGTGCTAATTGTCTAATATTTTGCTAAGGATTCAAGAAACTTAGTTCAAAATTATCACTCTGTCTGATGTTGTGCAGGATTTGACCTCAGTCTGAGTGCTCTATTTTCCAATGCAGAGAAGTACCCCTCTCAGGGTACTTTTCAGTGTGTCTTTTCTTACATAAATAATTAAAAAGTTACAGAATGAGAAAAAATGACTCATCATTTCACTGTTCAGGGAATCACAGGAAATGTGAGTTCAAGTCTCTCCTCCAATATGTTTTATAACATCATGTATACATGCATTTTTCTTCTCCCCAAAGCCCACAATATCTTTGCGACTAAAGTTAGGCAGTCTTCAGGCACTTTATTTTTAGCATTCATATTAGTCACATTTTAGGTTTAGGGGGTAAAATTCTTATTTTACCCTCCTTTTCAGATTAGCCTTGTAGAGGAAAGGTATTTCATTTTTTGTTCAGCCATGATGGGAGTCCAGGATGTGGGGTTTAAAAACTTTATTTTACCAGTGTAACAACTACCCAGTGTAGGTAATCATTCAAAAGTGTTGCTTCCTCTGTGGCAAGGACTAGCTCTGTCACAGTTGTGGTGGGATTCCTGATGTTTGGTGTATAGAGATGATGTCTATAGTTTAGGACGCGTAAGCTCCTCTCATAGTTCTGGCTATTTGGCCACCATTCATGGAGTCAGGACAGGATCAGGAACTGCAGAGCAAACATGCCAGCCACAGAGCTGGAAGCATCCTGGTTTTTTTGCACAATATAAGTTCTTTACAGAAAAGGAGAGAAAACCTGAGGACACAACAGCAGTTGGAGTGGGAAAGGGATTGTGGTTTTCCTGTACTTGATGGACAAAAATGAAGAGCAAGGAAATGGTATACTTGTATCAAATAGCATGATTTAAAGGCACATATTCTGTTCTGGATAAATCATTGCCAGATAAAATACCATTGCCATCTAATAAAGTGAGAGTTTAGTTAACTTATCAGCTATCGCTACTATCTTATCTTTTATTTTTGGCATTCACAACAATGATTATACTAGTAATGCACAGGAGAAAAGGAATCCAACTATATCAGCTTTACACCTTCTGACTCTGCAGTTCTGACAGAAATAAAAGTGTTAAGAGATTATTTTATAGTCAATGAAGTCAGCAGATTTTCTTCATGATACACTTAAGAGAGAGTTCTGTTGAGTAAGGTGCCATTAAGACACATTTACTCTGAAAGAAATGACCCAATTTATTTTTTACTTCCCTTAATATGCTTCGAAAATTTTATGGATACCCTTGAACAACCATCCTGCCCTATTTCTTACAATCTCTACAAAAATGTTAATGTCAGAAGATGAAAAATAATAAACTATATAAACATATTTTGCTGCCAAAATGGATGTAGTAAAAAGCCTTATATCAAGATATTTCCTAACAGGGCAATAAGACATAAACCTGTGATCTCCATTCCTGAAAATTTTTTATCCAACCAACAGTATAACCAAGAAACATAGAATCATAGAATCATTTAGGTTGGAAAAGACCTTTAAGATCATTGAGTCCACCACTGAACCATGTCCCTAAGTGCCACACCTACACTTCATTTAAACACCTCCAGGGATGGTGACTCAATCACTTCCCTGGGCAGCATGTTCTAATGCTTGACAACCCTTTCGGTGAAGAAATTTTGCCTAATATCCAATCTAAACCTCCCCTGGCACAACTTGAGGCCGTTTCCTCTCGTCCTAGATGCCTCATGCCTCACCGGATCCAACATTGACATTCATAAGCTACAAGGTGTTATAAGGCACTTTTCCCCATAAATTGTTATCACTAATACAATGATCTTGATTTTCAGTTGCGAAATAAAAGATTAAAAAAATCAGAGAAAATAAAAAATAAAGAAAAATAAAGTATATACAGTGCAATTAAATATCACCCCAAAATAATCATCAACGTGGCGCACATGAGAAGAGTCTGACTGATTACAAGAAGACCTTGTAATTACAATCTTACAGATGTGAGACTACAGTTGTTAGCAGGCACATCTTCAGAAGCACCTTTTCAAAGGGCAACCACCTAATAATATATATTTTCTGTTGAGTTTGATGTGGTCATTAATACAGATTCAAGTCACTTAACACTAAGTAAAAGAGGTCTTACAATCTTTAGTAACAAAATCATAACTATTCAGTGAGAACAAATTTTCAACACATTACAGTGAAATAAAGGCTGAGGAAAAATAATTTAGAAGCAGAACGAGAACAAAAAGAGATCTAAAGCAATCTGATATTTGCAATAGCTCTATTTCAAGCATGATATTCTCACTAGTACAGAGATGTTCAACAGTGTTGGAAATGAAGAAGCACATAAATGTTGGATGCACTAAAAATCGAAAGTACATTACAAGTTGCATTTCATCTGCACTGCATGGGCAGTGATGTAGAAGACAAGTGATTCACTGACTAACAATAAGAAGTGGCAGAGATGAAGACGTCCTTGAAAATGCCCTTAGTATTCCAGCTGACCTTTTCTCTCTAGGAAATAATATGGTTTATGAAACAATTGTCTTTAGGCAAGGCAGACAAAAGGAGATGAAACACTGACCAGCTTGCCTGCCAGATCATACCAATCAGCATGCACATGGGAGTGTATTGAGCTAGATACTTCAATCAAAATGTAAATTGTGTGTCATTACTTATTATCCAGGCTCTGAGCAAGCTCTCTGCAAGCCAGAACTCATGGCTGACAGATTTTTGAACACCAAATGAGTAGTGGTATCGACAGAGATACAGACTCAATGCAGGAAAAATGATGTGCAACTTATTAGCATACCAAAGGGAAACAAGACCATATTCCCAGAAAGACAAGCCTCAAGAAATAGTATTGATTTTGAGATACTTACAGAAGCTGAAGCAGATATCCTACATTGGAAAAGATATTCCTCTTATACAGCTTTGCTAACAGTAAACACAGTAACAAAAAAATACTTTATGGACTTCATCCTGTCTCCAATCAAAATCACAGAGGAGTATAGAATAGATGCCATGGCGAATTTGAAAAAATTCAAGTAATTTAATCAAGGAGTATGGTAGTAAATGATACAGACTCAGAGGAAACAAAATACATTATGCAAATATCTCTGAAATGCAAAGACATAAAAGTAGAAAGTAGAAGATAAAAATAAGGAGAAATACTCAAGAAATACCCATGTTATTTGGAATATGATTTTGCAAGAGAAGAATCCACAAAAATTAACTGTAAAAAAAAAAAGAAAAAAAATGCAAAACCTGGAATATGTTACCTGAAAGCAGATTTAGATTTCAGGAAACTAGAAATTGGAAACACACAGGATACACAGGAGCAAATGGAAGGATTTATAAAAAACAGAGAACATAAAGGTCTGGCGGATCAAAGAAAGGATACATTGTCAAAAATAGATCAGAAAATAAAGCACATAACGGCTGATAGAAATCGGAACACACGTTGATCATAAAGACAAGGAGATAAACAGAGCCTAACCTGCTATTCTGAATGTTTCAAGGATTCCAGAAAAGAAGACAAGGTGATTTGTAAGGAAGAGGGAAAATAGCAAAAAGTTGACAGAATTCAGGAAGGTTCAAAAAGAAAAATCAGTTTAACTTTTAGCAGTTCACTAGAATTATTAAAATCAAACTACAATCTTATTTCAGAGAACAAAGGAAGTTGGGCAGCTGGGAGAGGAAATGGTTTCTTTCACTGAAGAATACCTCAGTGCAGAGTAACAAAGATATCCACATAATTAGAACAGTAAGAGTGACTAATATTAATTTATTTTGTATAAAATTCATATATTTATGACACAGGACAAGATATGATAACATAGTAATACTGTTTGATAATTCAAGCATTCACGTCAGCAAAAGAACAGCTTCTATGTCATTTGTGTCATCTTACTTTCCATGACAGAGCCCTGAGGGCACTACCAGACCTTACAGGCACCGCTCAGCCTCCCCAGAGCCTCCCCCCACCCTACCCATGGCCCAGGACCCATTTCAGCCCCACAGGACTGTGAGTCCTTGCCCCAGCAATGCTGCAGCAGGGCCGGGCTCCAGCTCCCTGCAGCCTTCCCTGGCCATGGGCCCTGCTGAGCCAAGACTACCAAGCCCAAGCAGGCCCACATCCCAGCTCAGTCTCAGCCTGTCCTCAGCCCCAGGGAGATCGATGCCTGATACTGGGGCTGGGGCTCTCACAGCTGCCAGTGTGAATCTAGTTACAATAATACTTGTGGCCTAAATCAATACATAAAAGTTTCATCAGTAATACCCTTAAAATTGTGCTGGTTTTGGCTGGGATACAGTTAATTTTCTTCATAGTAGCTAGTATGGGGTTTGTTTGGATTTGTGCTGGAAACAGTGTTGATAACACAGGGATGTTTTCGTTACTGCTGAGCAGTGCTTACACAGAGTCAAGGCCTTCTCTGCTTCTCACCCCACCCCACCAGCAAGTAGACTGGGGGTGCACAAGAAATTGGGAGAGGACACAGCTGGGACAGCTGACCCCAACTGACCAAAGGAATATTGCATACCATATGACATCATGCTCAGCATATAGAACTGGGAAATGAAGAAGGAAGGGGAGGACATCAACCTCAGTTGATATAAAGGGGTTTTTTTTGTTTTGTAATGACTCCCTAGCTTTGTCAGATCTTTAGCATATATTGTATTCATAGAGGTTCAGCAAGTCAGTTAGATTAGGCAATAGTAACCTGACCACTAGTCAGTTGTTAAAAACACATAAAACAGCTAAAATTATGCCAAGGAAGTTCCACAAAAGTCCTGAGACAGTTAGATCAATAAGCAGCTTACGGCTTTTTTTAGTAATGGCAAAAATCATATTTAGTAGACTATGTTACAGCCACAAAAGTGCAAAAATTATGGCTCAAACTTCTAAAAAATTAAGTCCATGCTATAATAGATATTTATTTTTTAAGTGATTTTCATGGTCAAATGTTTCATATGGCTGGTCTCTTGATTTTTGTTTTCTAATCCAACATCCACCTGTTGTGTATCTCTTAGACCAATGTGTAGTGCAAGGTGATTTTTCTATGTAATTTTTCTAGTGCAGGAATTCCCTTAAATTGGTGAAGAGAATGTCACTGGACAGGACATTTAGAAGAAATATATTAATGAAACTGAAAAATGTAACATGGAGCATGCAGTCCCGTGAGCTCTAACACCTTTATTCTGTTAAAATATGGTATCTTTAACAATATAGACTGTGTTTTTTGAGATGCTTTGTGACAGGGTCTCCTATTTCCTGGAAACAAAGCAAAATTTCTCACATATTACTACAATCTCGAATATATCCTTAACCAGCAGACTAATGGTTTTCCTCACTTTCTGAAATGTCCCTGCAGAGTGACTCCAAACATCTGCATCAGGTCAACCAAGGTCACACCGTCAGCCAGCCTGGCAGCTCTACAAAGAATGCCAGATATCTTTAGGTCACTCTTAGCCCACAGAGGTACTTTTGTGCAAAGCCAAAAGACCAGTTTTGTGGTCTTAGATTTGAAGAGGAAGTGATTGCAGCTGGGTATTCCATAAGACCAGTTTACTTTGAAGTGAAACAATAGCTGCTTAGTTTTTGAGACAAGACTTTTGCATTCATATTAAAAAAAGATGACCATAGCATTCTTCTATCTTCTAGCAAACTGAAAGTAGCTATGTTGAAAAACCTGAACAGAAACCTCATTGAAAACAGAGACAGAAACTTCCTCTCAAAACAGAGATAGACAAGAACAAAGCCTTAAAAAAGCCAGAATTAATGGAATATGACTACAGAGAAACACCCGAGTCAGGAACATGCTTTTTTTCTTTAATCGTCCTAAAATGTTCTGTGCTTCAACTTTCTTAGTTGTAGGGCTTGATGTTATGGCTGATTTTATTTAACAATTAAGTTAGTACACGTTCAAAAGACTTGTTCTATTTGCGCAAATAATTAAAATGTCCTCTGCTTTAAATGGTCATTTGGCTAGACTTAAATCAATAGAAATTAGGCACTTAATTCAATGAAGTAGTTTGGGAAACCTCATTTGTGGTTTGTCTGTAGCTTTAGAGACCATCTGCAAAAATACATCTTCTGTGGTGTTATGCTGTTCATCAGAACTATGTCTCAGTATAACATCCTTAAAAACCAAATTTACTGTGTTTTATAAAATGAGTGTGATTTTTGGTTTGAAATAAACCTTCAGACCTGTAGTAAGGATGAATACCTGTGTGATGTGATGAATAGGAGTAAAACTACCTAACTCTGCTTTGGGCAGGAAGTTTTAATACATAATCTCCTCAGGTTTCTTCCAACCTGAATTATCCTATGATCCTGTGACATACAATAAGAAGTTGGGGCAGAGGTTTATGGTGACAGTGAAATGCTGGAGATGCAAAGGATGAAGGCAAGATGTGACTCAGCCATCAAAATGTCTCACTTGAGCTCTGAATTCTCTTAACTCATTTAGCAAGGTAAGAGGCATGGTGAACATGCAAAAACTCTTATGCTCTAGCTTATGTTTGTGTGTAATTTCAGGAAGCAGCAAACCTTAAGAATAACATTCAACACTGACAAGTATCTGTATGGCTGCTTAGTATCTTCCTTAGAGTGAGCTTCATGGTTGGTTTGTTTTTTTCTTTCCTATTTAAAGAGGCAGATTCTGAACACTGAAAGTTAGTCTCCAGGCAACCATCCAACTCTGGCTAGACATCGCTTGAATCATCTCTCTATGAGTAGCAGTTAACAAACGACTGTCTGATGCAAGACACAGATTGACATTACAGCAATGAAAGAGGCACAGATTTCTTGGTTGAAACTAAATGGTTCCATCTTTATTTGTGTTAACATTATCCAGTGCAACATGTGCAGGTGAAAAAACATAGTGGAAGCAGTCTTACATGGTTTTGTGTTTACAAATTCATATGCAAAAACTTACGAAGTTCTAAAAATGGAAACTCTTTAGAATCACACACACACATGTATAGGTATAGGTATATGTATATGATCTGCATAGGAGATAAATATACACGTATGTGTATACATATATGCATAGCTACAGATGTAGTTCTGTAGTTAAATATATCAGAAAAGTAGAATATAACTTATGGCAGCAAAATTCCAATGTATAACTTCGGCATTTATTTTTCACATGATGCATCATAAAGATTCTGAAACTAGTCCAGCAGACAATCAAATCATATTAGCCCTTTAAAAAACTACCTATTATAAACCTTTCAAAGCATGCCATATTTAATGCCCATAACCACTACTTTTTTATCTGGTGTTTTCTGTTCTCATATACAGAATAATGCTGATTCACAAGTGGCTAAATACTAATAGAGAAGTCCTAGATTTAAGTCAAAATCTGTCCATACAAGAATGTCTACGTTTAATTTTCTATATGTCAAAGCTTTATTTTTCAGGGAGAGGGGGAAGCTGTTTGCTACCTTTGTTCTATTTTGATCTATTTACTTTTATTAATTTCATCATTTTTATGTGCACAATGTAGTTGAACCTTTTCTTAATCTTAAATTAGGGCAAGAATGATTAAAAAACATCATATTCCCAATGTCACATTTGCTGATGAAATAATGAAGTTACACAAAAGAATTGTGTTTGGTTTCTTAAAAACTGTTTGATTTTCTCTTTTACTTTGTCATTTTGTTTCACATGAAGTAATCTAAGAAAAAAATATGGATTTCTCTTACTAATTTTGGTTTATATTCAGTATCCTACCACTAAGATATCTAAGAATCCTTTTAGACTGTTTTCTATAATGAATAGTAAACATTGTCATAGGAATAAATCTCTGCAGAATTAGTTGTAAAAACAATAATCTGCCATTCTACTTGAGCAAAACACATCAGGAGAACTGATATACTTGGTCTTTTTCTGTTTATCCTAAAATACAGTATAGGGACTTTAACTCTGCTTTCACATCAGAGTTCAGAACAAATACTTGTTAATGTTATTGAACTACAATTAGCCTGCTTCTCATGCAGGAGATGGCCTTGGTTCATCTAAAATATTCTGTTGATGCCCAACAATAAAAAAGACAATATTGTCACCTGACATCTTTTTTTCTGGTGTGCTTCATATAATAATAAGCAACATGTCATGTCAGTTCTGACTCCCTGGCACAATTATCTTTTTTTCCTATATCTTTAAAATGTACAGGAAAGGTTACTAAAACCTTAAAAATGGCTGAGCATTCAAGATAAGTTCCAACAGAAAACAAAAAGCTCACAGTAATTCTGCTGTTCAGCCTATCAGCATAACGAGAAATAGGAAAGGTCTTACTTAAGTATTAAATATTCACAGTGCAACTGCCTAAGTCATGGAGAAAAGGTATAACGTGAGATTTTGGAGTGCTGGTTAATTTTTTCCTAGTACCTATTATGAAGGAAAAATTATGCACATAGTTCATTGACACGATATGTTGTTCCTGTGAAGACTTTTGCTGCATAAAAAATGCTCCAAGCCCTATACCAACTTTGTCTTCTGATCTTTCAAGATTTGATATCATGAGGAAGTAGTCTCCCTCCAAAACTATGATTACATGTGTTCCCCTACATTGGAGTAACTTAGTGTTAGACTGTAGTTTATGCTGTCAAAACTTGTGTGTGTGAGCAGATGCCAGATTTCCACAGAGTTGATGCACAAAGGGAAAGTGCTAGAGCTCAAACTGTCAACACCTCTATTTGTGAGCAGATGCCAGGTCTCGGCAGAGTTACAACACAATGGAAAAATGCTTCAACTGTCAACACCCTATATGGGAGCAGATGCTGGGTTTTGGCAGAGTTAAAAGTAAGAGAGGAATAATATTAGCACCCAGCTTGCAAGGAAAGTCTGGGTTTTGCCAGAATTTATACCAATGAATGATATAGTGTAGGATCTCTCCGTTGACCATTGCCTCAGCTCATATGTTGAAAGTAGATGCCAGGAGTGAATAAGTATTTGACACCCTGCTCTAAAAATTTAAATCAATGTAAATGGGAGAACAAAAACAAAACAAAACAAACAAAGAGCCAAATAGTTGTCTGTTTTCCCACTGTTGAATGTAATTTGTGGTAGCAAGGGGTTGTTAAACAATCGACGTGTATCATTGTGGCTTGTAATGGTGAGAGAAAACATGCTTAAGTAAAAGGGCTAAAAGACAAAAACCTCTACGGTCATGTATGAGGGTGTCAGGAATGGGTGATTTAGACTGTTTAAAGAACCATCACCAAAAGTATCAGCAAAAGTGGTTTTACTGAAATATGATGTTATAAAAGCGTGACTTAACAAAGTTCCATGGCAAGGTTCACTCTATTACTTGCTTCACAAAGAATATAACAATGATTCAAAACTACCAAGACAGAATCAAAACTACCAAGACAAAATCAAAGTTACCAATGCAGAATCTTAGTGCACTATAATACAAGGTTATGCACGATATTGGTCACTTACCAAAGATCTGCAGTTTGTAAGAGGTGTCTCTGCCTCGATGAGCAACCTTGAAAGATGTCCCAGCTCACGGGGAGATCACCACCATGCAGCCAACTGCTTAGCAGGAATAGCTCAAAGAAGGCCCACTTAGGCTGTCATATTTATGGAATAAAGTGGATGGCTTGTAGTCAAGTTACATGTGATGTGAAAGGTATGCATGAGACTCCTTGTACCCACAACTTTCTTTGTTCCTAGATAAATGAGTCTTAGAAAAGCCACCTGTTGTATACATGTCAATCACATGATCGGTGTTCCAAGCTCATATGCATCGATGCTAATCATCTCACTCTGTTCCTTTGTCGGTTTTCAGAGAACAGATTGGAACTAGATAAGTTCTTGGACCAGTTACACCTTAAGCCTTTACCTCCTTTGGAGACGGCACCAAATTACTGCTAGTTTGGTTAAGGAGTTGAGTGCACCTGTCACAGAGGGACAATGTTTTGTCCTTTAACGTTTGCTTCTCCAATTACCTTTACATCCTTGTGTGTAGCTGCAACCACATATTTTGGAAATATCAGTGCTGCTAAACACTAAAAGGATTTTTGGGTATTCTGATTCAGAAAGAAATATAAGGTAGTATTTTGAAGAAGCCCATTCCAAGTGATAAACTGAGGAGAATTTTGATGTGCTGTTTGAGACCTTCGTGTAACTACATCTATACAAAGACTCTCAAGAAATAAAAATTGTTAATATTGTTAGTTTTTATATATATACTTACTACTTACAGATTTAAATGGACTTTTCTAAAAGAAGGTTATACTTTTTTTTTTTCATCTTGGGAGGTGCAAAGTAGTGCTCAGAGACTCGGACATGATGGCATTTACCATCTGATATGTATTCTTTTCCTACAGGACTGAACTCAGTGCTGTATTAGGAATTTCAGTTACTGGTTAGATCTTCAATTATAATTCATCTTTTTCTGTTGTCAAGGGAGGTAAGAAGTTGAATCAGACTTGACTAAACAATGAAGAATACGACTTCTAGAGATGCTTCCCAGGACTGACTCAGGAGAACCAGATTATTCCATTTTTGCCACACAGTAAGTGCTGATAGAAATAAGGGGTAACTCTGGATGGTGTCTCTGGGTCAGAGGTTGTTGAATACCTGCCAGTCACTAACATAATTAAGAGTAGCCAGTGACTTAGGAAACTGAAGAATGAGTAAACTCTTCTTGTTCAATGTATATAGGAAGCAGGTAAACATGGCATTACCCAAATGAAAAGTGGGTAAACCTGGGTTTATTCTCAAGCAACCAGCTATGTCAATATGTTTTATGCCGGAGTCAGGTCAGAGCATAATCAAGAAACTTTAACTGAATACATACTGTATAATTTCTGCTTATTATTTGCTGACCTTAGGCAACTGGAGCCAGCATAGTCTAACTCTTCAGTCATTCATAACATTCTGAAAATGTCACCTGTCAGTCTGAAATTGTCAAAATTTATCTCCATTCATGAGTAAACAAGGAGCTATGTTTTTCATTTTTTTGAAGAATAATGAAAAATGAAATGTTATGTAACTATCTGGAGCTTTCTTTTAAAGTAACAGATAATTAATATAATCAAACCATTCAGGATGAGAATGACAAAGGTAATATATCAGAAAAAAGATATTGTAAAAAAGATAGAAAACTGTGTTAGAACTGTAATAATAGATAAAATTGATTTTAAAAAAATGACATATCCTCCTTTATTTCCTATATTGTATAATATTCAACTTAGAAGTCTCAAGGACCACCTAGAAAAACTTTCTTCTGATGTATAATCCAAGCTTTAACAGAATTATAGACTTATTAAAAATAGATTAGACATTTCTAAGGCTTGTTCTTTAGGTAAGAAAGAGTAGTTTTCCATAAAATTACTTACTAATAGAACACCTTACATTGGAAAACAAAACCATAAAACACAACCATCGTTCCTATTCAGAGAAAGGATTAAAATGCATACTGAAAATGATGAGCTTTCTTTTGTTTTCAATCTATATTAGAGGCAATAGTTTTGTTAAGCATGATCTTTCTGTATTGCTAAAAGTACTATACTTCTTAGTTTCTGATATTCAATGGTAGATGGACTTGTTCAGCGGCTAAAATGGATATGTTTTTCTTTAAGATACACAAAGCCTATTACAATGAAGGTGTGCTTCCTTTAAAACATATATTGTACAATACAGCAAATAGGTCACAACTATAGCTTGCTGTAATGGCCAACTGCTTGAAAAACAAAGACGATATACCAAACAAAAAATGTTAAATCATTATCTAATTTAAGGCCCAAGGCCTCACTTAAAGCAATGAAATTATGGATGCTTCTGTTGATATTGATGCCTTTAGATAAAGGCTATCAAAAATTATTATTTAATTCATCTCTCCACTAATGTAAGATTTCTTGTCAAAAATAATTCTTTATGTTTTTCTGTGTACTGAGTTTTTAGTAGTGCAAACTTTCAGTATAATCCTTCCATAAATGCAATAAATTGTTCCAAAATAAATTACATGTGCTTGTGGTTTGGGGAGGACAGTGGAGGGAAGGGAAACAGACCCTATATTTAGATCATAATACACTTCTTAATAATCTGAGACAGGTTACAGGAATTTCTTTTCTGAAAAAATATATATTTTAACTGACTATTAATTTCTATATCTGGAGGGTTAAAACACATTTTATAAATGGAAACACCACCACCACCCACCTCCGCTGCCCAAGACACACCAACCTTGGGTCCCCCTTACCTAGCTAGGAATTTCCTGGACATTTTGAAACAGCATTCTGGATTTTAAACAGAGAAATGCACTTGTTCCAATAATATGCTACTATAATACATTATTATACCACCAGATTGAGTGCTATGAAATGTCATGAAAAATATGGTAGCTATGCTTGCACTGTGATGATTGAAAAATGATTTAAAAGCTCATGTTTAGTTTGCAGAAAGTTCAGAAACATTTACTATTTAGTGAGACCTGAGATATGACTAAATGATATTTGGGAAACTCAAAAAAGCAAATATGAAGAAATTACTAAATACTTTATTTCAGTAAAGATTATATTAGCAGTGTTTTCCATAGTAGAAGCTTCCATACACAATGCATTGAAAGACTGTGGATTATGAAAACCCTCGTTATTAGTTTGGGAACATCATTCTTGTTCCAAAAGTGGGAGCATAATTTTTGCAGCCAATGAATAGTTTGCCTCTGTTTTCATATCATATCAAGATGTTGCAGATAACAGTCTTATACACAAATTTTTTTTAAATTGTATGTATACAAAACATACAATTTTTTTAAAATTCTTGCAATTTTCTGTTTTCATGTATCTTAGAGCTAATGAAAATAATCACATACGGAGTTCTGTTTTAAAAGAGCATATACTTGAAATTTCAGACATATAAAAAAAGTATGTGTGACAATTTCTTGTAGACCTGATGCCTTTTCCTGATATTCAACATACAACTAATCCACTTGCATGACATTAAATAATTCTTTTTATCTCCTTGGAATTGATTTCTTGAAAATACTGTACAGCTAATGATTGCATAAGGTCCTGCCAGAATACCCAGAGAACAGATCTTGCTTCAATTGTGCAAACTTGAAAACTGGCTTGGTAGGAGAATCGATATTATTCTTCTCTGCAAAATATATAAGAATAATTTTGGGAATCTATGTAGCTCACATGTATCAGCTTGCAATCTGTAGATCTACTTGATGAGACACATTAGGTGACAACATACACATATGACAACATTTAGGTTTGGTGGACCAGATGCTCAGCTGTGAATAGAAGTGAGTAGAACTATCTTATCTGTTGAACTATTTTATCTCTTCAACTGATGTAAAAAAATGCTGTTGCCACCAAAGGCTGAGTGTTCTCACTTCTGAAAAAAAACAGGTCCTAAATGGACACTCTGGTTAGAGATATTCAACAAATGAATAAATACTTGTTAAAAATTCTGTTACATCATTTAGCCATACTATCACAAATGCAGGGGAACTTGAAAACTTTCTACCTGCTTAGGGCACTCGATGTACTCCAGTTAAATGATATGCTTTCAGCTGTGCTATAGAGAAGCTGTACCCTGCTTCAATTAGATCTTTGCTAGGTGCAGCTCTACTATAAAACATAAAAATTTAGATTATACCTAAAGTATTCCAGATCCTAAACCAGCCAGATAGCAAAATATTCAGACACTTAATACCTCCCAGTATAGTAATTTTCCTTTGCATACAGCAAAGTGCTTGTCCAAACACTCAGCATAATTTGATAATTAACCACACTATAAATGTTTGAACTTTTATTACCCCACTCATAGAATTCTGTGAATTAATTTGTGTTGAATCACCTACATGAAATTTATAAATGTTTAACTGATTATATACAAAGATTATTAAGGTACAACATAGCCACCAGGTCAATATCTAATCTAATTAAAACTTAATTTAAAGTTATGCAAAAATGCAAGGTTAACATTAGAAATCGCTTTGCTTTACAGTATGTGAGGGGAAGAGAAAAGAAAAAAGGAATCATAATAAAAACACATAACCTTATCGACAAAGTTTCAGGTCAAATGTTTGCCAAGCACAGTTTTGCAGATAATTAACAGTCTGCCTTAGAGAAAAAAAAAAGTATTTCTGTGCTGTATGTAGATGATACTTCACACTTCAGAAGTACTTGCTTTCTGAGGAATCAAATTAATCTTCTCAGCATTCCTGTGAAGTAAATCAGCATTATTATCACTATATGAGAGATAAAGAAAGGGAGAGATGACAGGCTAGGTGTCACCAGATGACAGGTGATTTAGCCAACATCATAGAGGAATTTTGCAGCAAATCAGTTCCTAAAACCATATGACTAAGTTCTGGGCTTTTGAATTCCAAACAGTTGCCTGTGGCAAAACCAACATTCTTTCAAAACTGTGGTGGAGACTATTGCTGTTGCATTACTCAGAATCATATTTTCATCTTTTTTGAGTTCTATTTCAAGTCACTTCTCTCCTCTCTATGCTTATGGTTACCCATGAATTATACAGGTAAATTAAAAAAAAAAAAAAAAAAAAAAAAAAAAAAATTTCCACCATGAAAAAAATTAATTATCCTGATGTACATGGGAAACTGATTAACACAGTAAGTACAGTTTCAGGACAGCTGTTTTCATGATCCTGATCATATACAGACAAGTCTGCTGTCCACCTTGAGGCTTCTTTGCCATAATTCATTTTTCTAAGATATGTAATATATAATGCTTCTAAAACCATGTAGGCCTGAATCAGGTAGATATTAATTGAATTTGTAAAGCTCAGTTGGTGCAGAGACTGATGTAAAAAGTCCCACTCAAAGTATATCTGTATAACCAAGCCAGACAGGATATTAATTTTTTTAAAGATATAGAAGTTCATTTGTGTCCTGGTTTCGGCAGGGATAGAGTTAATTTCCTTCCTAGTAGCTGGTACAATGCTCTGTTTTGGATTTAGGATGAGAACAAAGTTGATAACGCACCGATGTTTTAGTTGTTGCTAGGTAGTGCTTACACTAGACAAGGACTTTTTAGTTTCCCATGCTCTACCATACCATGTGACGTCATGCTCAGTACATAAACTGGGGAAAGCTGGCCGGGGGGGCCGCTGCTCGGGGACTGGCTGGGCATGGGTCGGTGGGTGGTGAGCAATTGTACTGTGCATCACATGCTTTGTGTATTATTATTATTATTATTATTATTATCATTTTATTTCAATTATTAAACTGTTTTTATCTCAACCCACGAGTTTTTCTCACTTGTGCTTTTCCAATTCTCTCCCTCATCCCACTGTTATCATTTTATTTCAATTATTAAACTGTTTTTATCTCAACCCACGAGTTTTTCTCACTTGTGCTTTTCCAATTCTCTCCCTCATCCCACTGGGGGCAGGGGGGGAGTGAGTGAGCGGCTGCGTGGTGCTTAGTTGCAGACTGAGGTTAAACCACGACAGTCCTTCACCTAAGGCAGGAATAACCCAAACTGTCTTCCCCAACATACTCTTTATGCGCATTACAGGGACTTTATTCCCATCTACAATACGTAAAAGTTCTGACTGGGCAGGGCCTGCTCGATTTGCAGATCCCTGAGTGTTGACTAACCAGGTGGCCTTTGCTAAATGCCTATCCCAATGTTTGAATGTCCCGCCACCCATTGCTCTCTGTGTAGTCTTTAACAGTCCATTGTATCGTTCAATTTTCCCAGAGGCTGGTGCATGACAGGGGATATGATATACCCACTCAATGCCGTGCTCTTTGGCCCTGGTGTCTATGAGGTTGTTTTGGAAATGAGTCCCGTTGTCTGACTCAGTTCTTTCTGGGGTGCCATGTCGCCACAGGACTTGCTTTTCAAGGCCCAGGATAGTGTTCCGGGCGGT
>NW_008824475.1:4181737-4185917 GCF_000699105.1 Pygoscelis adeliae
AAAAAGGACTGTCGTGGTTTAACCTCAGTCGGCAACTAAGCACCATGCAGCCGCTCGCTCACTCCCCCTCATCCGCAGTGGGATGGGGGAGAGAATTGGAAAAGCACAAGTGAGAAAAACTCATGGGTTGAGATAAACACAGTTTAATAATTGAAATTAAAATGATAATAATAATAATACATAAAACAAGTGATGCACAGTACAATTGCTCACCACCCACCGACCCATGCCCAGCCAGTCCCCGAGCAGCGGCCCCCCCGGCCAGCTTTCCCCAGTTTATGTATTGAGCATGACGTCACATGGTATGGAATGTCCCTTTGGCCAGTTTGGCTGTGCCCCCTCCCAGCTTCTTGTGCACCTGCAGCCTTCTCAGTCGGTAGAGCATGGGAAACTAAAAAGTCCTTGACTATTGTAAGCATTACCTAGCAACAACTAAAACATGGGTGCGTTATCAACTTTGTTCTCACCCTAAATCCAAAACAGAGCATTTTACCAGCTACTAGGAAGGAAATTAACTCTATCCCTGCCAAAACCAGGACAATTTGTTAAAGAAAAAGAACAAAATACAATGGACCCTCTCATTTGCATTTGATCTGTTCCGTGGTTTATAACAAAATCTCATTTGAGGAAGAAGCTTCACTTCAGTTGCATATTACTTCAGAACTTGAGTAGGCTATTCGAAAAGTTACAGTAAGACACTTCCAGTTTTCTCTTTCTTGGCCACACAGAGATGTGAAAAACTACATAAACCAGCCCTAATAATCAATGGGATACACATATGAACCCCTGCATGGGGTTTATGTTAAAATTTCTGTATTCTTGTAGTGGTTTTTGTTAGTTTTCTTCCACTATGCTTCAGATGGTCCCAAGCAGAAAAAAACACATCCTTAATGAATTTACTTGTTTATTTCTGATTTTCTATCATGATTTTTTATCAGCTAAATAATGAGACCTAACTGTGAAGTTCTATGTTCCTGAAACACGCTGCAAGTGTAAGATAAAATGTTTTAACCAGATTGTATCCTACTAAATTATGATACCACTTGTGAAGATCGTTCTCCATTTTCTTGCAGTAAATTGCAAAAAAGTGAATGAAATCTGTCCCTAAATCAGTGAAAAAAATCTGAGACCATCATAAAATGTAAACTTGTGAGTATCTCATGATACTTTCAGCTTAAAAATACTTTCAGCTGTTTACCAAAAGCTATGTTTATACCCCATGTCTGTCTTGTGTCAAGTCAATCCTTGTACCATTGTTTGTCCACCAGGACTGCAGATGATCAGGTTTTAGTCTCAGCTGTGAATAGCCATCAATACTTTCTTCCTGCTAAAGCTAGACTCAGGTTTAAAGAGACATTTTTTTCCATCCTATTAGTTCTTAACTAATATCAAGCATTGATCTCAGTGGAAATTAGAATCATAGAATCATAGAATAGTTTGGGTTGGAAGGGACCTTTAAAGGTCATCATGTCCAACCCCCCTGCCCTGGGCAGGGACATCTGCAACTAGATCAGGTTGCTCAGAGCCCCGTCCAACCTGACATTCAATGTTTCCAGGGATGGGGCATCCACCATATCTCTGGGCAAGCTGTGCCAGTGTTTCACCACCCTCAGCAGAAAAAATTTCTTCCTTCTATCTAGTCTAAATCTACCCCCCTCTAGTTTGAAGCCATTCCCCCTTGTCCTGTTGTAACAGGCCCTGCTAAAAAGCTTGCTGCCATCTTTTTTATAAGCCCTCTTTAAGTACCGAGAGGCTGCAAGAAGGTCTCCTCAAAGCCTTCTCTTCTCTAGGCTGAACAACCCCAACTCTCTCAGCCTTTCTTCAGAGGAGAGGTGTTCCATGCCCTGATCATCTCTGTGACCCTCCTCTGGACATGCTCCAACAGGTCCATGTCTTTCTTATGCTGAGGACTCCAGAGCTGGACACAGTACTCCAGGTAGGGTCTCACCAGAGCGCAGTAGAGAGGTAAAATCACCTCCCTCGACCTGCTGGCTACACTTCTTTTCATGCAGCCCGGGATACAGATGGCTTTCTGGGCTGTGAGCGCACATTGCTCGGTCATGTCCAGCTTTTCACCTACCAGTATACCCCCAAGTCCTTCTCGGCAGGGCTGCGCTCAATCCCTTTATCCCCCAGCCTCTATTGATACTGGGGGTTGCCCCGACCCAGGTGCAGGACCTTGCACTTGGCCTTGTTGAACCTCATGAGGTTCACACAGACCCACTTCTTGAGCTTGTCCAGGTCCCTTTGGATGGCATCCCATCCCTCTGGTGTGTTTATTGCACCACTCAGCTCGGTGTCATCAGCAAACTTGCTGAAGGTGCACTTGATCCCACTGTCTATGTCGTTGATGAAGATATTAAACAGTGCCGGTCCCAATACGGACCCCTGCGGGATTATTACTGGCATCTATATTCCTGCAACAGAATGAAGGATAGTTCAAGTGACTAGCATTTCTTCAATTAAATGGACTGTCTATTGTTCATGTCTGGCTAATTAAGTGTTTTCCTCTCACAAGGACAAGAGTATTCCTGATTAAATTGCCATATAGTGCAATAAAAATAAACATAAGGAGGGTAGCTTTTTTGTTGTGGGTGATGTGTTGTCTTTTTATTGGTTTCCAAAGTATTGAATTAAATTATGGAAACCTTAAGCATAAAGGTATTTCAAAAGCTTTTCAAGAGATTCAGGGAGTATAGATCCATCCCTGACTGAAGCATCAAAGCCTGAATGTGATTTATAGATCAAGAAGATCTAAAATTACTGTTTGCCAGAAGGTAGTAGGGATGGCTCAGTGTGGAAGCCTTGTTCTTATACTTTTCCGTCAATGTCCACTACTAATGTCTCTCAGAAAAGAAATATTTGGTTAGATTTTCACACTTTGGTATGACTCAAAAGTTCAAATCTTGCTTCCATTTCACATTCTTAAAGATACTCAAATACTGATGTCATGTTCCCTACATAGGCCTATAAAAAGAGAATGAGAGTAGAAGTTGTTGAAGACCTATTGCTGTATATTAGTGTAGACAAGATAGAATAACATAGTAATGAAATGACAAAATTGATTTATACTCAGTTATTGAATAAGTTGTAGACAAAAATGTGCCTGCATGTGTCTATGGGATTGTGGAAACAGAGCAAGTGCAGCATGAAAATAATACATCACTTTAATTTGTAAGGCTCTGTATTGGATATAAAAAGTTGGGTTTGGTAACAGGGACTGCAGAGTGCCTGCGTGGAAGGAGGCCATGAACCACCCTGTGCCAGTCACAGCAGGTTCCAGATGACTCTGAAAAGGATGGAAACAACCCGTCATGCCTCAAACCTTCAACCAGCCAGAGGAGCACATGGTGCCTCTGCTCAGGTGTGCTTGAGGAAGAGTGGCAGCTGCTGGGGGCAGGAAACACAAGAATAAGAAACATGAGATGAGACACAGGAGGACACTCAGAAAAGGAGCCGTGAGGAGGTAAGTGAAGAGGCAGGTTTGGAGAAAAAAGAGGAGGAAAGTGGAAGGGGATATTGTTGGGGAAGTGACTGAAGATGGCCTCTTGGAAGGAGGCACTCCTGATGAAGGAGGGATGTTCTGAGTGACTGCAGCCCGTGGAGGATCCATGTGGGAGCAAGGACACCCCCAAAGGGGCTATGGCCCGTGAAGGACCCATGCTGGGGCAGGAGAATGGTAAGAAGCAAGGAACGACAGAAAGAAACTGCTGTGCATCGACCATTGTGTCACCGAAGGGGTTGGAAGGGCCTGAGTGTAATGTGTGGTGAAAACAAGGGGAGTTAAAATGAGGAAGGGGGAAGAGAAGTGCTGGACTGAAGCTGAACCTGGAGAGTAGGTAGAAAAGTAATTTTGCTAAGTGTTTGTTTAATTAACTACCCCCCCCCCTAAATACCTGAATCTGTAATTAAAAGTTCATGTTAATTAACAATAAAGTTTCTCCAGTCAAGACTCCTTTGCTCATGACAGGTTCATATGTGTAAATTTTCATTTTCAATGTACCTAATATACAAACAACTTAATACACACTTAACAACTAACGTACACATAGCATAAATATCATGTCTTCCCTGTTAATGCATGTTAGTTTCCTTAGTATATTCGCTATCACACACTTTTATCAGACAGAAACAAGTCTCTTAATCCTTCTCTTGCAGCATTTTCCTGATGGGAAGAGGG
>NW_008824475.1:4186089-4192623 GCF_000699105.1 Pygoscelis adeliae
CCCCCCCCCCTAAATACCTGAATCTGTAATTAAAAGTTCATGTTAATTAACAATAAAGTTTCTCCAGTCAAGACTCCTTTGCTCATGACAGGTTCATATGTGTAAATTTTCATTTTCAATGTACCTAATATACAAACAACTTAATACACACTTAACAACTAACGTACACATAGCATAAATATCATGTCTTCCCTGTTAATGCATGTTAGTTTCCTTAGTATATTCGCTATCACACACTTTTATCAGACAGAAACAAGTCTCTTAATCCTTCTCTTGCAGCATTTTCCTGATGGGCAGAAGGAATACTTGACATTTACAGCTTCACATGTAAGCACTTTCTGGCTGCATATCTTGGTTGTTCCAAATTTTTGTTTAAGTTCATAACATTTTGACATTGAAATTAATTAGAAATATCACCCCAAAAGGTTTATAATTTCTAAATTCAGAGGTAGCTGAAAAAAACAGAGGAAGAAACACATCTGAAGGGCAGAAGAGTTTCCTACACAAGTCCGTCTCATTCCAGTGGGATGTGAAAGAAAGGGTAAAACAATTATCCCACCCATAGAATTTACTGTCTCCTCTACTTACACGTATTATTCTAAAACAATTATTTTAAAGTAGCAACGATATTTTTTATTTTCTGATTAAGTGTTGACTGAATGATAAATGTAGGAGTTTGGTGATAACTGTACTTTGATACTCAAAAGTGTTTTTTATTGTGTGCAGAGGATGTGAATTCCAGAATGTGATTAGCTAATTACAACAAGTGAAGTTGAAATCAAAGTGTGACGTGAAGAAAACTACTGGTTTTGCTTGTTTACAAATACAGTTTCTGTTGATGAGAAAGCCTCATGAACTGTGCTTGAGAACAATGAAACAGCATAATTCCTGTTAATATCACATTTAACACAACTTCTTAATCTTTGTATATATACAAATAATTCTAATATTCTAATTCTAATAAAAATAATTCTAATTTTGTATTCATCTTATAATTCCTCACTGTTGTTTCTTTTACCCTAAAAAGATAGAGGATGCTTTAATATAGTGAGATTCATCCTATATAACTTTTAAAGAGCTACAATTTAGAAGTAAAAAACTGAGCAAGTGTTCTAGGCTTCCTTTTTTTAGTTGATGGTGATAAATAAGTATTTGTCAGGCTTTATTTAACTCACTCTGAGACAGGCATCTAAAACAAGTCAGATGACTAATTTTAGAAGAGTCTGTTTCTCTTTGTGGCTGCAGAGGAAATTCAGACAATTAGTATGAAGAAAATACATGTATCGCAGCTTGTTTTGCAATATTTGCTTAATAATAATTTCTTTAGAAGACTAGAAAAAGAGACCTGCTTTCTAGATTTGCTACCAGTTTAGATACCTCCAAATATGGAACATTTAGTAACAATATTATTTTGAAAAGAAGTGTTTGCTTGTTCTGCTGACATATATTATCCATGGGTATAAAGTTGATGTTTTTTGCTTTTACATATATAGCAGTTCAAAGGTTGATGAATATAAAGAACCCTGTGATCATTTTTAATAAATCTTCTATGCCTCAAATAAAGTTTAATGAAGGTGTTCTATTACATTTCAGTAGAACAACACTTCATACTTTTCTTTTTTCTCATTAAGACTATCTTGCAGAATAGTAATGCAGGAACTGGAAACTGAAACATCTTCTGAGCTGTTAGTCATGCTGAATTACATTTTGCCATCCTCTTTCGAGCCATAAACATGTAGAAATCATTTCACATCTGCATTGAACTTCTTACTAGTTAAAAACAAGTTGTTGGTATTTTGAAGTACAGTATCAACATTTAACCCAGGAATTCCCATCAACAAACAGCCCCAAGTGGGGCAGTGAATAGTTCAGAACTGTATAACAGAGTCAGCAAGGAGATCCTCGTTTCTGCTGTGGGAAAGTTATCACAAGCCCTCTGCCAACTTTCTTCTTCCTCTATATTATCTACTCTCTGGTGGATGTCATATTAGAAACTGCAACCAAAACACCCTCCATTCTTCATCTACTGGTGCATGAAGGAATCTGTGACAGATGTTGCAGCATCATGCAGTATTCAAAGACCAATGTATTAATTTAATAAGTGTTTTTGCAGCCTTATGACCTTGACAATGATTGCATTCCTGGTTAAATGGAAAGATAAAGATTGCCTCCTACAGGAACTAGAGACGGGGTTCAATATAATGTTGACATATATTCAATGAAACAACAACAAAAAAAACCCAACACAGATAAGAAATTTCCAAGTTTTATGAGAATACCGGTATTAAAGAAAATCATAACAACAATTCTACCTAACACAGTAATAGCAGTGGGAAAAAAGATTTCAGGCTCATAGAATGACCTCTTTTGACCTACAAAGTGAGGTGTCATCTGAAAACTGAAAATTTTGAATCAATGACCAACCAAAACTTAAGTTAGAGAATTTTATTTTTTTCAGATTTTGGAATACTTTTCATGTAAAAAATGAGTTATCATTTCATAAGGCAGAAATAGATATCTGTTGTTAGTAAATTCAAATGCATCTTTTCTGGTTTACCTTTGTTCCAAATAAGTAACTCTGTTGTTAGGTGAGATTTGATTTACTGGAATTTAATCCTATGATTGGTCAAGATTCAGGTGCAAGACTAACTCAGACTTGTTGAGATGATCATTGTGACTGACTGGATAATTATAGCAAAGGAGCAAGGTCTGGAAGGGGAAACTGAGTAGATGTCACTCCTGTATAGAAAGGCAGATAAGCACTTGAGATCCTGAGGCAGGTTAATGAATAGTACCTTTGAAAATTGTAGCAGTGTACACAAAACCACTGGAGAACATTTTCCTAACAACTTAAGTGGCTAGAACTTAGTGACAGAAGTTGTGTTGCACAAACACAGGCAAGAAAATACAATTTCACCAACTATTTTAAGCAACAGTGAAGCTGGATACTTGGGATCCTTTAGTGATGCTTTTTTTAATGTGTAGATTTATTTAAATGCAAATATATGCTATATACAATGCTTGGTCAGCTGGGGTAGTTTATTGAAAAAGAAAAGAAGTTACGAGCATGACTCTCCTACCTTGTTCCAAAGAACTCAGAAAATAAGAATTTTTTTTGTGAGTATTGTTGACTTGTACTGAATGTGCTTCAAATTTGGACTAATAAAGGGGTCTTTGCAAATGAAGTAATACAGACTGCAAGGACAATATTAATTTTGTGGATAAGTGATCTGCATTTTGGAATTTAAAATGTGTGTATTTTTTTTAAACTTTAGGAAGTCACAGGGGTTAATTTTGAATGTTTGTTTATTCAAGTAAAACAAACACTGATGACCTTATTTATTTTATTTGTGTGGTTTTAGCAGATTGAAGTGATGGTAATTCTAGGTTTCCCAAGTAACAAAATTACATTAGTAATAAATATTTATAAGCTACTGTATAGATGCTATAGATGTTATCATGTAAGTCATAAATTGAAAAAAAAAAGTGAAATTACTATAAACAAAATGCATTTAGGATTTTTTCCTGGTCTACTTACAAACATGAGGGAAGAATCTTTCATAAGAGAATTGGAACATCAATTGGTTTAACTCAGCTCTATACAGATTTAAACAAGATCTATCCTATTTATGTAATCTGTCATAAGCATGAAATCAGGTGTACTTCTTGTTTAGCACAATAGAATTTTTATCTTAATGAATGTAAATTTCCTGGGAAAACTAATTAATTTTTTCATTAAATTAATTTTCTGTAAAGCATGCAGCAAAATTTTGTAAATTTATCATGATTTATGCAATGTTTCATACTTGAAAACTTGACTGTAGAGACCCCTTTCCCATACAATGGTGAAAAAAAATAAAAAAGAAAATATATAAAAAATCAAATCAACAGTATGAAAACCAAACAAAACCAAGATTCTATGCTGGACTTTTAGATCAAATATTTATAGAACTGAACCTTCCACTTCGTACTGGTTCACTATCAAAATATGGTACTATCACAACAGAATTAAGGTGCATTAAGTCCTCTGTACCTACCTCACTTTATTTAGAAGCAGACTGACTCCATTAACATTTAGACCAGGTTTCATAACCCTGTACAATCTTTTCTAGTTATGCTAGAATTTACAGATGTAGGCAGAGAGATGTACTAAGTTAAAAAAAAAATCACTCTAAGACTCAAACTAAATTAGTGATAAAGTTAAGAAAAGAATGGAGACTCCTGAATTCCTTACCATTTTTCTAATCAATAAACAGATATTTTTCTTCTACTTTACAGCTTCTATCAGGTTACATTTTCTGGCTTTTCTTTGAAAGTCTGTATATAGACAAAAAAAAAAGGCAGATGCTCCAAAGTCTCTTTCTTTGGAATCTTTATGTTGATGCTAGTTCAGAACACACAAACAAATATAAAAACTATGACTTATTCTTTACAGACCACTGAAAGTAAATACTAGATCCGTCCTTTTCTTAGACACACATACTTACCACTTGAATATTTAACTCTGCTACAAGTTGCAGTTCTTTTAAAAAGAAACTCTCTAACCAGTTTTATATCAGAATAAATTGTCTGCAGTGATATACTTGGTGTCAGTTCAATGACTAATTGTTAATTTAAAAGGCTGCAGAGCTCAGTATCATCTTAAAATTCAAGCATCCTTTCTCTACATCTGATTAGTCCATGCCAAGGGGCAATGAGCAGTCAGTGGGAAAAATACTGCTCCATTAAACAGTATCTCTGGGCTTCCAAAGCCCTTTTTTTTTGACAAGCAATCTTTTTCTCAGAATCTGAATAATTTCATTCTTGAGAAAATATGTTTTGATTATTGTAAATGATCAGGTGTTCTTTTTTTTCCCTTCTCACATCAAGGTTCAACACAGTCCTAAGGCACACTTCTGATACATTGAGTTGCATAATAAAAGGCTGTCTAGAATAAGTACTATTCAGTATTCAGTCATTGCATAAATTGTGTTTCAAATCTATAAGCCTGATACTCTTACACATCTGTTGTTTCTCTGTCTAACCTCCTAGAAGATAAGATTTTAGAGACTTGAATAATGATATCAGAACCAAAGTTTTTGCAAACTAATGAGATACAGGGACATTTTAATGTTCTTTTTTATCTTTTTACTGTATACGCTTGCCTCAAATGCTTTTTTTACATTATTTTGTAAAATTTTAATTTTACAAAATAATTAACACCAAAATTTTATTCTTCGTTCAACAACTCTTAACTGTGAAAAGATAAATGGATTCTGACTAATGTAATACATGACTCTGTCGTGTCATGTCGTGTCAATGCCAGAGACAGTTAAAAACCTGTGTCTTCTGTGTTCAGAGCTGGATAGTCACTGTGATACTCACTGTGAGATACCTTAACAAACTCCTTACATTCAGGTAAATTTGACAAACCATCTTAAAACTGTTTCCCTTAACAATGCTTCAAAATGGATAAGCAAAAATTTGAGTCAACCTGTTAACTACTTCTGAACATTTAGATCAGTACCTTTCCTTGTCTTGCTCTTTATGTGTTTCACCACCTTTTAGTTTTTCTCATATTTCCCAGCACCCACAAATTTTCATCAGACTTTCATGGTCAATTACTACTCCAACCTTATAGATACTAAGTTTAGTGTCTTTCAATTTATATAAATTTTCAAACAGTAAAAAAGAAGTTAACAAGATGAGCAAGTATCTTACAATAGTGTGGTGGGTTGACCCTGGCTGGGCACCAGGTGCCCAACAAGCTGCTCTATCAATCCCCTCATCAGCTGGACAGGGGAGAGAAAATATAACGAAAGGCTCATGGGTCGAGATAAGTTGAGGGAGATCACTCAGCAATTACTGTCATGGGCAAAACAGATCAACTCAGGGAAAGTTAATTTAATTTATTGCCAAAGAGAACAGGTTAATGAGAAATAAGAACATATATAAAAACACCTTCCCCCCACCCCTACCATCTTCCCAGGCTCAGCTTCTCTCACAGCTTCTCTACCTGCTCCCCTGCAGTGGTGTAAGGGATGGGGGATGGCGTTGCAGTCAGTTCATCACATGTTATCTCTGCTGCTTCTTCCTCCTCATAGTCTTCCCCTACTCCACCGGGGGGTCTCACACACGGGAGGCAGTCCTCCACGAACTTCTCCAACGTGAGTCCATCCCATGGGCTACAGTTCTTCATAATCTGCTCCAGTGTGGGTCCCTTCCATGGGATGCCGTCCTTCAGGAAAAGACTGCTCCAGCGTGAGTCCCCCACAGCGTCACAAGTCCTGCCAGCAAACCTGCTCCAGTGTGGGCTCCTCTCTCCACTGGGCCACAGGTCCTGCCAAGAGCCTGCTCCAGCGTGGGCTCTCCATAGGGTCACAGCTTCCCTCAGGGCATCCACCTGCTCTGGCGTGGAGTCCTCCACAGGCTGCAGGGTGGATATCTGCTCCACTGTGAACTTCCGTGGGCTGCAAGGGGACAGCCTGCCTCACCATGGTCTTCACCAGGGGCTGCAGGGGAATCTCTGCTCCAGTGCCTGGAGCACCTCCTTCC
>NW_008824475.1:4193478-4203023 GCF_000699105.1 Pygoscelis adeliae
GTCTTGGAGCCGTCTGGCATTGGCTCTATTGGACATAGGGGAAGCTTCTAGCAGCTTCTCACAGAAGCCACCCCTGTTGCCCCCCCACTACCAAAACCTTGCCATGCAAACCCAATACAAATACTTAGTCAAATGTGTATTTATTTGCCTAGCCTTGTTGGTAAGTGCCATGAAGGAAACTAAATACACTGCAAAATCTTAGTAGCATTCCAAAGATTTGATCTTTTTTTCCTGTCCTCCATTTTTATTTTTTTAATTATTCCTTTTTTCTTTCATATAACTTATTTTGTTGGTGGGTTTTGTTATATTTTGTCTTTTTTTTTTTTTTTTTTGGGGGGGGTGTTGTAAATGCTAAATACTGACACATTCTAATAATAGTAACACCAGAAATAAAAATCATCATTACAACAATTCTATTTTTTAGGCATTTTTGGTGCTTCTGTTACTCCAATGGAACATCAGTGATCCCAGGAATATTTTGGATATGATTTAGTTTGTGTGATATAAGTGGTCAGATACTGAAGGTAGTGGGCAGATAGTGTGATATTATGTGGGCAGTTTAAGAGCTTTTTATCAGATTTTTGTAAGACGTCAATCTTTTCCCTTTGATAACTACCAGAAGGCCTCAAAAAAAAAAAAAAAATCTCCTTATCTCATCTAATCTATTCCTTACTTATTACTGGCTTCAGTGCAGTTTTATGTATAACTGGAGAGTCTTCACAGCAATTCAGGTTGGGAAAATCCAGACCTTAAATTAGACTCTCTAGACAGATCAATTTGTTTGTTTGTAATTATTTGGGTAGCAAAAGTTTATTAATTTTAAAGCTTTTTGTGACAGAGACATTGTGTTGCCATGTGTGCATGTACACCATTTTATGTACGAGAATCTTAACTTCTGCTCAGCTTCCGGAGAAACAAATTTTGTACTGTACTTTTAATGAATGCCATGTCTAAGTTATATTACCAGTATGATCTTTTCCTACTTAATCAAAGCCAAAGTAATTTTAAAGTGATCGGGTGGGAATGTCAAACAACGAGTTATTCATAAATGAAACTATTAGGAGTCTGTTTATATAAGAAATACGCTACCTGTTTTTATTCTGGTTAATAATAACCAAGATAGAAATCAGATACCAAATCATATAATTCTGTGGCTTAGAAGAGGCTGGATGAGAGAGAGACAGATACAAGAACTGTTCCAAAAATCTTTCTGAGAGTTGATATGAATGCATGCAAACCTGTGGATACAAAAAAAAAAGACACTTTCCAGGGGCAGGAATTAGTTAGGTTGATAAAGGCTTAAAAATTGTTGTAAAGAAATATTAAGGCGGAGGTTTGAGGAACCTAAACATATGAGGGTACACTATTTGAATTCTGCTCTTCTTGCAATATATCTTCAAATGAAAGAATAAATAATGCTTAGTTATGAAGAAGTCATCTTTATGAAAAAAAAGAAAAAAAGCTCTAGGAGGAAAAGGACAGATTCAAACAAGAAGGTACACCCTTTCTAATATATATCTGAATGGTCAAAAAGAGGACCTAAGTTTGTGCTGCAGTGTAACTGAAGTGTCATAATTGGTATAATAATAGCAGTAATAATATCAATATTAACATTTACCAGTAAAATTCATTTTGTTCATTCCTTAAAATTCATCAATAATTAGATAAGGAATTAAAAAGATTGATACTTTTGTTACTTATAACTTAAGGACTATTGCCCCTCTTACCTTGACAAAATACTGAATAGTGAAATAATTGGGAATTATATTCCTTATTTAATATAAGGAGTGTGGACTAAAGAGATAAAATTAGCACTTAGTTAATATTTTCAGGATACTTTCTGTAGATAATTTCTGAATACTTTAAAGTAGGTTAATATATTTGGCTTTTGAAATTTAGTTTAAGTAAGCAAAAAAATATTAGAACTATCAACTGAATTTAAGAATTTTTTATATTCTTGAACTACTTAATCTAATTGTGTATATTTTTTTACAATATGATAGACAGCTTCAGGAAAAAAGGGGTAAGAGTCGTTAGCTGCTGAGATTTTTATTTTGCTAGAAGCTTGTTAAGTGGCAGCATACAGTAAAGGAAAAAAATTGTAAGTCTATTGAAAAAAAATTTTTCAGGTAATAAAAATTTTATAAACCTTCAGAGAAAGGTGTGTTGGTGTAATTGTAATGCAGGATTGCAATTTCTTGTCTTGTATAAATGAGAGGATTTCAGAAGGAGATTTCCATATCGACATAGGAGTTTAACAACTTAACAATATCTTTAGTGTAATAAACTTACTTTGAAATACATTGTTTAGTTTTCTTTTGTTTCATAATATCTGTGCTTCATAACTGCATTCAGAAATTTAACCTATACCTATCTTCATTGTAAAATAATTTTTTGTCAGAACTTATGTTTATTTGCCTGTAATAATTGTTGGTTTTATTTAAAAGATTATGCTAACTGAAAATATAAATGTGTGTGTATCTAATATACATATAAAATATATTAAAATACATTACTTTTCATAGCGTGTAAACACATTTTTAAATACCCTTAACAGTTTTTAGCTGGTTAGATCACATTTGTTTTTTGTTTTGGTTTTTTTTTTCTGTTTCCTCAGTATTCTCAAGCATGTCCTTTCTTCCATTTGTCTCTTTTTCCTTCAGGGAAGAAATTACTAGGGGTATTGAATGTGTCTTGGAGGGTGGTAAATACATAAAAAACAATTAAATCCTAATAAAGAACTAAAATAAAAAAGGTCAGTTCTGAAAAATACAAAGATACTTCACAGTTTAGAAACCTGACCAAAAAAAACCCAACACAGAAGCAAAGCAATGAATTGTCACTCCAGCTACTGATACAATCTACATCACTTCTCCACTCCACCAGCCACTGAAAGCCAAGACCATATGTCTCAACCTTCATATGAACAGTGGAGATATAATTTTCCACTATTTATTTTACTTCAACTATAGAAATCCTAGACTGTACTTCACCTTTTCCTTCTCTTCTTAATTACAAACCCATAACTTCCCAACCATATTTTCTGTTTCTGTTTCTGTTTTCTGGATTTTTAGTGCAATATTTTGTGTTTAAAAATAGAAGAGGAGAAAAGAGACAAAATAATTCTATCATATGAAGTAAGTATGGTTCAGCACAGAACTATTCAACTCTACATGTTGACCTACTGCAAAGGCAGAACATCAGAAACTTATTGGTGAGACAATAAGTCTGACAAAGCAGCTATCCTTGGAAAAGGAAAGAAAATGGTAGCAAAATTATATTTTATTCCTTCAAAATTCAGGTGGAGATTTTTTTTCTTTTCCCTCTCTCCTCAGTCAACTGTAAAGAAGATTTTTCAGTCTACTAGTCCAAGGGATTACCAAAGGGTATGAAATATCAAATTATGTTTCTGTCTTTTACAGCTGGATGTGTTTAACTTCCCTGTTAGAATCACTGCAAACATTGCTATGGATTGAGAGAAGAGAAGCTGTCTTCACTGCATTTACCTCTTTGTGCTTTCATGGGTATATAGAGAAGATGGGAAGAATGGAATGGCTTGCATAATTGACACATAACTGCTATTTGAAGGTTATATTCCCATCAGGACTCAATTTATACTGTTGGCCAAAATAGCAAATTCCCAGTCCAAGATGTAATAGAGAGCAAAAACACCTTGGGCACCAAGATTAATTATGTTTCAAGTGTGGCAACAACTTGTCTACAATAACGAACTTCATATGCCTACTCATAAAATGCATTCTATAGACTCCGATAGACTTAGATCTCAAACTCTTCATGGGCTATTTTATTTCCCAGCCACAACTGTCAAGCATTTGCAGTGCATTTTGCTCTATACTAGAAAAGTTTTACAAATTATTCCTTTTTAAATTTATTTCCACTTTTTGACACCCCCCCATTTTCTAGAATATTCAGTATCCTGTCACAACTCTTTCAGTGGCATGTCTTTGTCTCTCTTAAAATGCACCAAAATATATTCGGTTGGAACACAGGTATCAGAATAATTGGATAAAGTTCCACTTAACAATGCTTACATAATTTGTCAGATATTACATATAGATACATGTTTTTAATGTCAAAGTGATAAATTATAGGACTGTGAATTTGTTGGCAGTTTTTAATTTTAAACACAGAGAAGAAAAAAATGTATTTTCATATGAAATGTTAAAAGAAAATAAAGATTATTCTTAATTAAATGCCATACAAAACAAATTTCACACTCTTTTCCAGGCCAAAAAGGATAAACAGTAGTGAACATACATGTTACCTCTCTCCCACCTCTGCTTCCCAATAATAAGGCATTTGTGGTTCAAAATATGAACAGATTGCAAATACATGTCATAACTAAGATCCTTTTCTCATGTTTCAATTAGTGATTAAATAAAAAAAGCAGTGAAAGTGAAACTTATGCAAACTCAAACCAACTGAACTCCTTTTCAGTTGCCTACACTTCATTAAATTCTTTACCTTAAACTTCTTTGGGCCAGTGTCTTTGTGCCTCTGTATATGCATGACCTTGAGCCCAGTGAGAATCTAGTAACCAGATTTCTAGTGCAAACCTGAGTAGAAATATCCAGATTACTTATGAATGAGCTGATAGGTCTAAATAGAAGAGTCAGGTGCTACACAGGGACACCAGCTCGATCCCAGAAGAGCATGAGCTGCCCAACAGCACCATGCTCTATTTACGCAGTTAAAAAGCTTCTAGAGCTCTCTGTAGAAACAATTTTGGGAAGTCTTTGAGGATGCTGGTATTGCATTATATACATCAGTGTCTTACAAACTATTTGCAAAGAGCTTAATCGCAATTGGTTCCTCATCCTTCATTCCCAGCTCTGTCCAGAGGTCCAGCTACAGGCTTGGGCTGCATGTGAGAGTGAGGAGGAGCAATACATAGAATCATAGAATCATAGAATAGTTTCGGTTGGAAGGGACCTTTAAAGGTCATCTAGTCCAACCCCCCTGCATAGGCAGTGACATCTTTAACTAGATCAGGTTGCTCAGAGCCCCGTCCAACCTGACATTCAATGTTTCCAGGGATGGGGCATCCACCACCTCTCTGCGCAACCTGTGCCAGTGTTTTACCACCCTCAGCAGAAAAAATTTCTTCCTTCTATCTAGTCTAAATCTACCCCCCTCTAGTTTAAAACCATTCCCCCTTGGCCTGTTGCAACAGGCCCTGCTAAAAAGCTTGCTGCCATCTTTTTTATAAGCCCCCTTTAAGTACTGAGAGGCTGCAATAAGGTCTCCTCAAAGCCTTCTCTTCTCCAGCCTGAACAACCCCAACTCTCTCAGCCTTTCTTCAGAGGAGAGGTGTTCCATCCCTCTGATCATCTCTGTGACCCTCCTCTGGACATGCTCCAAGAGGTCCGTGTCTTTCTTATGCTGAGGGCTCCAGAGCTGGACGCAGTACTCCAGGTAGGGTCTCACCAGAGTGCAGTAGAGGGGCAGAATCACCTCCCTCGACCTGCTGGCCACGCTTCAGATGATGCAGCCCAGGATACAGTTGGCTTTCTGGGCTGTGAGCACACATTGCCGACTCATGTCCAGTTTTTCACCCATCAATTCAGCTGAGCCAAGACTGTATTTCCTTCTGTCTCCCTCCTCTCTTTCTCCTCCTGAGTCCCAGTAACAGCTATGTTTATCAGACTGAAGCTTCACAGTACTTTTGTGTAACCAAAATACAGTAATAATAGGGAAACAGAAAGGGAGATCACCTGAAATTAGAGATCAAATGTCTATTTTAATTTTAAAACATCATAGGGAGACCCTGATGTTAGGAAGGTATCAAACTTATAAGACTGGATATTTTGCTTCCAGACTCATCATCATAATCGGGATATAAGCATGGTATAGAACAAGAAAATACAAGGAAACTTTGTCACTAATCTTTCAATAAAAATAGGTTCTCTGAAGATAAAGGAAGTATTGCTTCTTGGTAAGATAATAACTTAAAAAGTTTTGTTTCTGCAACTTTATTCTCCCACCAGTTTTAAAGCAATATTGAACTTACTAACCAGAAGAAAAAAAAAAACAAAACCCAAACACAACCCACAAACTGCATGCCATCTTTTGCCCTTAGAGTTAAATTAAATTTAAAATCTCTTCTGAGGAAAAAGAAAAGAAAATATTTTTTAAACTTTGTCAAACATTTTATTTTTTCTTTCTAGAAAACATTGACATTCTATAAGTATTTGTATTATAAGATATATTTTGGAAAAAATATTCAAAACCCAAGATATTTTAGTCTACTGTTTTTTCTGTTTTTTTTTTTTAATTTAAAAAAGTATAGTTATGAAGAATTCTTTTTTTTGAATCACAGTACTTTCTTCAGGAAAATATGAAAAAAGATAAATGTTGATCAGCTCTAATTATACTACCAGAAAAGAGTAAAAATTAAACTAAAGTTCTTTCCATGCTGATAAATAACGAACGAGTTGAATTCTTCTATTCATGTCAAGATACACCTGACCAGCTGAAATCTGCTTTCTGATCCTGCTAGCACAAACAAGAAATATTTTGAAATGGGCTGATAATATGTTGAAAAATCAGTTATGTGTGCAGATGGGAAAGGAGTGACGTAAGTTAAAAATTTCTAAGAGAAAACACAATTTCATTGTGATGATTTAATTTATTTGTCTTTATAATTTGTGTTGTCCCTTTTAACACCTGGTAACCCCAGAAATTGTATGACTGAGGATTCAGAAATCCATTTCTCCATTAAGTTCTCACACTGTAAGAAATCTTAAAAAATAATTTAAAACAACTGACTTCTTTTTTTTTAACTTGGAAATAAAATTCCTTCTGGAGATCTGAAGTCTCAGCTTCCCAACTATCATTGCAAATCTGAATGAGTCTATGCCCAAAGAGGTGTTACTCAAGTGGATGCTGCCAGAATATCAGAAATACAAAGCTTCCTGCCAGCTCAGCTGAAGGATTTAGATGCCCTGAATATCCTGAAAAGAAACCCTCTCTCCATGGAGTATCCTGGCTAAAGATAAACCTCCTAGGTGATGAGGTATCCAGTTTTATGGCAGACAATTGACATTTTCAGATTGCCAAAGAGATAGGCTTGTTGGCAAGAAATGTTTTTCTGGGAAATCTGCCTGGTTTCTGTCAGAAGATTCAAGCAAATCAACACCTTCCTACAAAATTTAACAATTTTGTCAAGCTGGCACTTTCTGGTAGAAAAACAGAGACATTTTAGTCATAAGTATTCAAAATTAAGAAAGATCTGAAAAAAACCACAAAGATCTGTTCTTTTTGAAAGCTGCTTAAGTATGACTCAATGTTGAGGCTGCCACTCTGAACCCTGTCCTTAACATTGACTCAATTACGTAACTTTAATTAGGTTATCTTTCTTCATAGGTATATCTCCAATTTTGCATTATCAATTAAAATATAATTTCAACAAAAATGGGGTCTGCAATAACAGGTTATAATTTTGCAATTTTTAGTGGGGGTTAACAGTCCATGTTTGTTTGTTTGTTTTTTTTCTTATTACTTCGTTGTAGAAGATTATATGGGACCGTTCAACTGTTACAAGTATATAATAAAATCATCAACATAATAAAATGTCCTTTTTAATTAAATAAATTTTCACAGTGCTTTACCTGTTGTACTTTCCAGCTACCATTGATGGCTTTCATAAGGTATATCTCAGTCTTTGGTGGAGAAATGTATCCAATTCAAATGCATCAATTTGAGAAACATGTTTTGGGGGAGCAGGACAAAATAGAATCAAGAACAATTTCATAGCTGATCTGGAATTATAAAATAACTTTGATTAAAATAGTTTAGGTGTAACACTTCTCTCAGGCAAAGTAAGAGTCAAAATAATTCTGCAACACTCTAGATTTTTCAGATATGATCAAAGTCAA
This sequence comes from Pygoscelis adeliae, assembly GCF_000699105.1. Lineage (NCBI taxonomy): Eukaryota > Metazoa > Chordata > Aves > Sphenisciformes > Spheniscidae > Pygoscelis > Pygoscelis adeliae. The sequence continues at coordinate 4,201,377 of NW_008824475.1, forward strand.
AGCTTAAGTGACCTGTTAAATCATTTTATCTGTCCCCATGTTGGCAAAAAATGCTTTGCAGTTTTATGGTCATTGTGTTTATATTATGTAGAAGTGGGTGAACTTTTGACATTGGAGAAGTCTCAAACCAAGAAAATCTATAGGTAGACTCATAAATACTTTAAAAAAATAGTTTTGCTGGTCCTGATTATTTCCTCTTCATCTCTGATTTTGTGAGGCCTTAAGACTTGTTCCCTTTCCTAGTGCTAGATGAATTTAACATTATTTTAAGAAGATGTATTGGCCTTGGCACGTTTCAAATGTTCACAGACCATCAGATATAATGTATTTCTCATCATTTTATTACCCCACTCCAACCTTTAAGATCAGAGACTGTAAAAAAACTTATATAAACCATATAGCTAGCTCAAAAGAGAAAATAAAATGTGTGTCTGTGTCAAATCAGAAGCACCAGGATTCTAGATGATTTATGTGTTCCTTATATTGCAGAAATTGGTTCTGAGGTATGACTTTAGTCTTCATGCTGCTTATGTGATATAGGAAAACCCAACAGAGTGTGGAGTTTCCATAGTGTGGAAAATCTATGAATTTTGTTGGGACATTTAACTGTATTTATTCATTTATTTAATCTAAAGCTTCATTTTTGCTTAGGCCTGTGTTGAGCAGGGGCTATACTTTATTAAAGTTATAGAGCGAATTATTCATCTGATGGTCTGTCTTCTTTGAAACTCTGTATCTGATTCAGTTTCTAAAATAAGTTGCTGAAATATGCTCCATGGTGGCCTATAATGCTACCGCTTTTTCTCCTGACTCCGGCCTTCAGCTTCACCAGACAATATTTCAAATCCATTTTGAGCTACTACAGCAGACATTTCTATATTCTTTCTATCAACAATAATGTTAATTTGACCTGTTATTCATTATTTTCTACACGGGTGTTGTTTTCTACTTTCCTACTAAAGAGTGATTGTGTAAGATACTGGTCTCTAGAAAAAATCATATTCAATCCTATGTTGTTTCACTAGCTAAAGTGTGTGTTCAGGGCTGGTAAGTGAACTAAGACTTAGGCCTTTGTTTTTTTGAAGAAAGATTTGATGGACAAGAGTCCTTTGGTATGAGATTGTGTTCATTAAAGCTTAAATCTGCTGCAATTTTTATTCATGATTCATAACAAAACAAAGCAAACAAAGAATAATAATAATTCAGATTCAGACCCCCTACTAACTATAAAAGTAAGAAGAGGAAGCTGTCATTTCAAAGTTCTTTCCTTTCTTCAAAGCCTCTAGCCAGTTTTAATACGGCTTAGCAAACTTAATAAAATTATTTTTTAACTTCAAAAACATTTCTTTAGTATTTTCTAAATTTAGTTAGAATCGTAGAATCATAGAATCATTTAGGTTGAAAAAGACGTTTAAGATCATCCAGTCGAACTGTTAACCTAACACTGCCAAGTCCACCACTAACCATGACCCTAAGTGCCACATCTACACATCTCTTAAATACTTCCAAGGATGCTGGCTCAACCACTTCCCTGGTCAGCCTGTTCCAATACTTGACAACCCTTTCCATGAAGACATTTTTCCTAATATCCGATCTAAACCTCCCATGGTACAACTTGAGGCCGTTTCCTCTTGCCCTATCGCTTGT
>NW_008824475.1:4203255-4212575 GCF_000699105.1 Pygoscelis adeliae
ACATGCTCAGGACATAAACGGGGGAAAGCTGGCGGGGGGAGCCGCTGCTTGGGGACTGGCTGGGCATCAGTTGGCGGGTGGTGAGCAATTGTACTGTGCATTACTTGCTTTGTGTATTATTATTATTATTATTATTGTTATTGTTATTTTATTTTATTTCAATTATTAAATTGTTTTTTTCTCAACCCATGAGTTTTTCTCACTTCTACTCTTCCAATTCTCCCCCCCCCCATCCCACCGGGGGGATGTGGGGAGTGAGCGAGCAGCTGTGTAGTACTTGGTTGCTGACTGAGGTTAAACCACGACAATTGCTACTTGGGAGAAGAGACCAACACCTTAGTTGTTTCTTCCTAAGAGACAGTAAATTATATAGAAATTCTTTCTTTGACACCGTTTCTTCCTGAACTCTTTGTTACTGTATTTTTCCTTTGGGTGCAATTTAAACTTCATTTAAAGTGACCAGTACAATAAAATGATAACAAAACTTTCCAAAAATGAAGATTATAATTTTATGTTTTCACATAGTCAAAAATTTCAATGAAGGTAAACATAATATACTTCTGCACATATAAAAAAGGACCTTTGAATTTTAAATTATTGTGTTTTGGAAGGTGATCCTTACCAGTTAAAAAAAAATATTAAAAAAAATAAATGGGTTTGTGTCTGTTATCTCTAAGAAACTGAATTTCTTTGGTTATATTAAATTTTATTATAAACTATTTTTGTAATTTTGCACATTTGTCATGTAATAACTGGCTGAAGTTATAAAGATTTAGATTTTGAATTCTAAATTTATTCAGAGGTACATTTGGAATTCAAATTGACTCTGCTGGAACAGAGTGAAGGAAATAAACATCAGACTTAAAAATTTTTACTGTCTTTCCTTCCTCAGTTGTACTGGATACATATTGCTTAGAAGTATGGTTCTGGTTATGGAAACAAGAATAATTAATGTTATTTTAATAAACTGTGAAAAGAATTAACTATTGGTATCACAGTAGTATCACATGGATAAACCATCATTTTGCACATAGGAATTTGGCGTGAACAAAAAATGAAATCTTATCATTTTATTGTATTGTTAGATCTGAATTCATTTTAGTAACTAATTATTTTTATAATATACTACTGGTGAGACCGAAAAGTTTATTTTATATCTTTAAAAATACAGGGTTTCATCATTTGTCTGTGAATGTCTAAGTATAGGCTTATAGGATTATTTAATACAAAACCAATTTCTTTCAGGACATCTTTGGATGTGGTAAATTTAACTAGCTCATCAAAAGACTCATTTTAATTGATGTTGATGCATGAATTGATGTCATTCTGGTGTTGATCTAAGGTCTAATGAAGCAAATAGAAAGCCTTGACTGAAAAATAGTCATGAGCTTGATTAATATTAAGAATTGTCAGTGTGAAGTCTGTGTTGTGCTGTTATGTTTCTGGCATTTGTGTATGTCATGGTTTAACCCCAGCCAGCAACTAAGCACCACACAGCTGCTCACTCACTCCCCCCCAGTGGGATGGGGGAGAGAATCAGAAGAGTAAAAGTGAGAAAACTCGTGGGTTGAGATAAAGACAGTTATGTTAGGTAAAGCAAAAGCCACGCATGCAAGCAAAGCAAACCAAGGAATTCATTCACTACTTCCCATGGGCAGGCAGGTGTTCAGCCATCTCCAGGAAAGCAGGGCTCTATCACGCGTAACGGTTACTGGGGAAGACAAAATGCCATCACGCCGAACGTCCCCCCCTTCCTTCTTCTTCTGAGCACAACGTCATATGGTATATAACATCCCTTTGGTCAGTTGGAGTCAGAGGTCCTGGCTGTGTCCCCTCCCAACTTCTTGTGCACCCCCAGCCTACTTACTGTGGGGTGGTGTGAGGAGCAGAAAAGGCCTTGACTCTGTGTAAGCACTGCTCAGCAGTAATGAAAACATCCCTGTGTTATCAACACTGTTTTCAGCACAAATCCAAAACACAGCCCCATACTAGCTACTATGAAGAAAATTAACTCTATCCCAGCCAAAACCAGCACAGTGTACAACTTCTGTTGTGTGATTTATCTGTGTGAATGGAAACGTGATTTGAAGCTGTTTGTTAAAAATAATCCAACTGATTAAAAATCAATATATGAATGTAAACACTTGGATGCATAGTGCAACTCTTTTCCTTTAATATATCGTTTGTTAAAGGAGAAAAAAAAAAAGCTGAATGTATTCTTTCTATCCATCTTCTCAAAAAATGTAAATTCATCTATGCCTCTTTGCATATGTAGGTTCCTCTGCCAGTACCTTTTAGTCCACTGTTTTTTAGGTCTCCAGATTTTTTATCTTCTCTTTTTGGAATTTATAAAAAATAAACCCAGCCACTCTCTAGGCCTTTATTTTGTTTGGTCATACAAGCCAAGCCAGTCAATCTTCTCTCCATTCTCCTGGTAATCCTCATAGCCCTTTTCTACATTAGTTCCTGTAAGACTTAGTATGAATTTAAGTGAATCTTTCAGGAATATGAGTGACTATATGGTACATTGTATTTTGGAGGATGAATTATAGATATGCCTTCATAGTAATGCTCTAGAATACCTCTCCTGATACATTTCAGGGTTTATGTTTGTACATTTTACAGTTTGTATGTTTACAACATTGCAATGGAGGGTCACACAGTAAGTTGAAACCTGTCCAACTCATTATGCTTATGGTTGGTTTTCCAATCTGCATGAGAAAGGACTTGGTGATGTTGGGAAAGTCATTGGAAAATGAGAATGCTGTGAATGTAAAGCTCAGTAGATCTTTGAATATACTAGTAAAATTATGAAACTCTTAGAACTGATTTTAGGCAGTATTTTTCTCCTAGTAAATAATACTGAAAGAAATAGAAAGCTTCTAAATACTTACAGAATGCCAAAAATATTTTTTTTTTATTTTAACGGTGAATGATTGCAAAGCAAATGATATATGTTAATTTAGCATACTGTAGAAAAAAGATGTTTTAGGGCATCTGGCTTCTCAAAAGCTGAGAATAGAAGGGTTGAGAAAGTCAAAATATACAGAAATCAAAGTCAACATATACAAAATCCAAATAAAGAGAAACAGAGAAAGGGCAGCAGGTTATTGGTTTCTTTTATACTATGCCTTTTTATGCAGCACAGTAATTTAAGTGTACATGGGCTTTATAATCTAAGTGAGACTGTTTTTTTAAACAATATGTATTGCAATGAAAATAAGCTTTGAACATGCACGTTAATACCTTTTTACTGCATCATAATAGCAGTTAATTATTTGTAATAATGTGAGAGCTAGTGCAGAGGTTTTGAAATTATGATTCAGTGATTCACAAGCCATGGGAGTTTAGGGGAAATTCAGATACATAAGAGACTGTGGACTTGTGTTATTTACTGTTTCGAAGTAGCAACTGCTCTGATAATGTTTTAAAGAAATATCTTAAGGAAACTTAGAAAAGTTGAGAAAAGTTTCAAATTTGTCAATACCAAAAAGAAATACAAAAGTTCATTTGTCTAAAATTTCTTATTTAAAAAGTTTTACTTTTTGTGGTGAGCCTCTTGATTTTTTTAAAGCCTGGTTAATTTATTTTCCAAACTTTAAGTTTAATAATCCTGCCTGGCCATTAAGGGCAATTCAAAGCTAAAAAGACTCTTTTGGTGGATATGCATGGATAGTTGCAGGTAGTGAGGAAAAGAAGACAGAGAATTTCTTGTTGTTCTCTGTTCTTGGAAAATTTACTCTCTTTTAAGAGCATTCAGTGAGCTTCATATGTGAAATTATAGTCACCTATCTGGCAGGTCCTTCTTCAAAGTCATCAGTCTAAAAAGCACCTCTCAGTTTTCTGACTGCTTTAGATGTTATTCTCCCATTTTAAAAACTAAAATTTTTTCATTCTTTAGCATATTCTTTTTCTGTGACTTTTTTTTTCTTTCTCTCTCTCTTTTTTTTTTTTAACTAGGAAATGTTTTTATTTTTTCACATCTTTGAGCACTTTCCAATCCTTACATTATCTTTCATTTATGGTAACTTTATACTTTAAGAAGCTGTTATTTGGAGATGTTAAACAGCTGCAGCTCTCAGTGATTTCTGCTAGAGAAAGAATATTGTAGAAGTATATCTAATGTGTTCTTCCTGTCATTGTTTTGGGAGGGAGAAGTGCTGTGAAGACAGTTAAATTACTCTTCATATGTAAAAGCTTGATTATGAAAGAAGTACCAAATGCTTTAAGGCTTTCTAGTATACCAGTGAATATGTTGACTGTGTTTTATGGACATTTATGAGAGTTTTAAATTTCCAAGTCACATCCATTTCAGAGAGATGCACTTGCATACCAAAAGTTGTAAGATTTGAGATTCCCTGGTCCCTTTTTGATATCTCTTCATTATGACAAAAACAGGCAAGTAGGTGAGCCTTTTCAGTGTAGTCTGAGCATGTCACACAGTGACTTTTCTCCAAGATTTAACCTTGTAAAAATTAAATAACTACTCTAAGCTATTCTGACATGCTTCCTCCTTGAAGCTCTTTTCTTCCTAACACTTCTTACATATTGTATGTTTTTAATCCGTGCAGATCCAGAGACCTCCAGGGCAAACAGCGGCTTGTTCTTTGCATGCTCATTTTATTGTCAGTCTGTGTCCCAAGCATCTCCAAGGATTCCCAAGTTTTACTGTCTTACAGAGGAATTCTCTAAAATAATTCGTAATTCAAATGTTAGTCTTTTTTGTTTCCAAATTGTGAAAGAAAGAAAAAGATATACCGACTGACAAATATAACTATTTTTGTGAATATGAAAGTATATTGCTCTCATCAATGTGTCATCATTTTAGGAGTGGAACACATTGAACCTCATTTCCTGAATGTGTGAAAATTGCATGTATAGTTAGTCATTACGTTTCTAGATTCTGTATCATATATTATATTGTTTCGTCCATATGTATTGAGGCTACTCATATATGACATTTATACTAAATGTCAGAACTAGGTTTCAGGGCTATTAGTACTAACATATGTGGACATTGAATGAGTAGTTCTGTAAATTCTAGAACATGTGAGACCTAATTCCTTGCAGCTCTTCTTCCCTCCCTTTGTTTTCTGGCATTCACAATACAACTGACTTCATCTATGATTCTATGATTCTGACCATTCTATGATTCTATGATTCTATGATCTCTGAGTTCATACTGAGGGAGAAAGGAGTGGCAGAGAGGAGAAACAGAATAGTCTGAGGTTTCTTTAATGTTCATAAAACATGCAATAATATAATATATTAGATATATCCTAGAGATATCTTAGTGAGAAATGATTGCAGACTATTTAGGAAGCCTGGTATAAATGGTAATTCTTCCCCAAGGGCTTAACATCTAGAATATAGCACTTTATAAACAGATGAGACAAACAAACAAGTTAGAGTGAGGGGAGGGACAGGGTGTTTAGAAAATTTTTAACCAGCAATAGAAGTCACAACATATTTTTCTTGCCATTGTCAGGTTGTAGTTCATTCATAATTTGTTTTGATTTTCACTTTCTTAAATATTGAATTTCACAGCAATGCACATTTTACAACTTCATAAAATTGATAGGTAAAGAAACTCTTGAAAACATGGAAATTAGTGTAGAAAGAATTATTAAGGTCTCTTTAAATACATTTAAATTATCATGTTCACAAGGTACTGATAGTTCAGGAAGGGCAGTTAAACAATAGAAAAGGAACGCCTGAAGCAAACTAAGTTTAGAGAAGTTTTTGAAACAAAAGTTTGAATCCCTGCTTAATGTCATCAGATAGAAGTGTAAAATAGGCTTCAAATTGAGTAATTAATACCGTATAAATAATCATCTCTAAGGGTCTATTTTTCTTCTGAAATAGTCCTGCACAGATTAAAATTGCTTCCCCCACCATCCGCACCTCCTTTCAAGGAGAAGTTAAGGTACAAATTCTTACTGAACCCTTAGGGTTCAATTCACCTGAAAAGTAGCTGTGACCTTCTGTACTGAGCAAGTCTATAAAAAAGCAGCAAGTGGTGTCTCTGTGGCAGTTTGACTTACTCAGCTGCAAGGTTACTTGGCATGCAAAGTACACTTTTGTTATATTGACACAGGGCAATCTGGTCCTGGGGAAGGGAAAGGGAAACCAGGACTGTGTTGTAGGAAATGGAAGAAACAGATGTTTTATAGATGTTGTTTAAGGAAATTCCATTTTTATTTAATTGAATAAATGGAACCTAGAGCATCTCTTATGTTCACAGCAAAAATATATTACCCTAGTTTTTAAAGAGTGATATGTAAATTTACAGCTCTGCATGGATAGCTACTACTAATAGTAAACCACAGTAGGAATGGGGGTGCAAAATCATTTACAACTATGACCTTTGATGGGCCTGATCTAAAACATACCAAAATAATTAGGAATCTCTTTGTTCATTTAATGGGCTTTTGCCATAGTGAACTTGCCTTTTTGAAGTGCAGTGGCAGTGCCAGGATATAACATTAGAGAATTAAGTCCAAAGCAACTCTTCTTAAGCTGTCTTTGTGGTAGCGTGTCTTGTGGTCAAGCAAAGAACTAAAAAAAAAGGGTCCTGTAGGAGTGAAGATGTCGCCTGTGTTTGGATGCTCTGCATTCAATATGTCCTGCATAACACATATTTAAAAAAGCAAAACAGAACATCTCATACAGCTTTTTTGGATGGATTGGGCATATGATCTTTGTCACTGGCTGTACAAACATGGTAACTATACAGTCAAATGGCCTGATTATTTGCAAAAGTTTGATGCTTCATCACTTAATGGAACTTTACCTAAAAAGTTAAAGCATTTTATATTTAACAGTCATAAAGTGCCTAATTAAAGTATAGCTTTGCAAATAATGAGAAGGAAATTTTTTTGGTTTTGTCTTGTTTCCCAGAGTTCCCTTTTTTTACCCTGTACTCTTTCTCAGATGGATTATGTGATTCTTGCACAAGATTTTCAACTTTATTGTCATATCTTACCCATTCCAATTTATTTCACTGAAAAGGATAAATATCTGGACCAGATTAATTTTGACACTTATTAATGCCTGAGCTGTTGGGATCACAGGATTTATATTTTTTTACAGAACATCATTATTCTAGTCCTAGTAGAGTTTCCTGCTACTTATCTGAGGGGAAAAAAAGCAAATAAACAAACAATATAAAAAAGGTAAGGAACTGGTCATAGTGATGCAGTTGCTGTGGACAGAGGAAGAAGATCAGAGAAGAGAAATAGCTTTGTGTGATCATTGTGGCTAGCAGTACATAATGGCAATCGCTTTACTTTCTTAATGTGTTTTGTTTGCTGTTTACATATCAAGTCTCAGAATTTAGCATCATTAAAAATACAGGAAAAGAGAAGGAATGATGTCAGGGATACGAAAAATTTCAATGGCATAAGGAGGATGTATTTTTGAGAAACTAAAATCAACAACATTGCTACTAAACAAAACTGAAGTACTGAGAATTTTTTTCCCTTAAAAAAAAAAAATCAAAGTAATGTTAACTAAATATCTAAATATTCAAATTATGTTGCTCCGCTCAGGTGATTATATTCAACTTCTAACAAGGAAAGACCTTGTACAATAACCCAAAGCAATTTCTTACAGTTACATTAGTCTTACTTTTTTTTTCTTTGGTAGTACTCACACAGATTTCTGAAGTCCAGTTTCATTATGAGAAAATACTTCCTTTACAAGGGAGTGTTTTAGTGCAAGAAAGTTGTATTACTTGGCAGTTTGATATTTCTGGCCATAGATTGGAACTAATATATAAAGTATGTTTAAAAACAAGGGGGGGAAAAAATGTTTCAGTTTCTTATGGCTGGAAGCTGTGGAACTTCTCATAAGAAAATCTTGTAGCACTAAGATAACTGCCAAAGCTGATGGGTTCTACATTCCTCTTTTCTGAGATGTGATGAATCAATATACTTCTAGGTCAGTTCACTTTCAGAAAAAGGAGAACTGAAAGAGAAGTGAGAAAAGAGAGTGACAGAAGTGTCCTGGTTTCGGCAGGGATAGAGTTAATTTCCTTCCTAGTAGCTGGTACAGTGCTGTGTTTTGGAATTAGGAGGAGAACAATGTTGATAAGACATCGATGTTTTTAGTTGTTGCTAGATAGTGTTTATACTAGTCAAGGACTTACAGCTTCCCGTGCTCTACTGACTGAGAAGGCTGGAGGGGCACAAGAGGCTGGGAGGGGGCACAGCCAGGACAGCTGACCCAAACTGGCCAAAGGGATATTCCATACCATGTGACGTCATGCTCAGTATATAAAGCTGGGGGAAGAAGAAGGAAGGGGAGGACGTTCGGAGTGATGGCATTTGTCTTCCCAAGTAACCGTTACGCGTGATGGAGCCCTGCTTTCCTGGGGATGGCTGAACACCTGCCTGCCCATGGGAAGTAGTGAATGAATTCCTTGGTTTGCTTTGCTTGTGTGTGCGGCTTTTGCTTTACCTATTAAACTGTCTTTATCTCAACCCACGAGTTTTCTCACTTTTAACCTTCTGATTCTCTCCCCCATCCCACTGGGGGGGAGTGAGCGAGCGGCTGTGTGGTGCTTAGTTGCTGGCTGAGGTTAAAACACGACAGTCCTTTCTATACCATCTACGTCATGCTCAAGTCCCATATTTTCCAGTACAACCTCATTAACCACCTGCCCCGCTTTCCATACTTTGATATAACACACAGATATCATTCCCTTAGTCCATGGACCACCCTTGTGGAATGTCTGTAAAATGTCCAGAAATATCCATGAAATATCCATTGAGTTCATTTAGTCCGTGACTTTGGGTTCCATCTGTTATGGTGGTCACTCAGGCCAGGAGAGGTGGTGTGCTGCATGGAGTTACTGGGCACCAAAACCAGCTCAGGTCGGGTCACTGCGGCACTTGCACTGCTTCTTGTAAGGCTTGTCCTCCGCTGGTTCGGGTGGTTCCTGCTATAGTAATTTCTATAACATGCAACTCAAATCATGGGTTACAACAATTTAAAGGTATTTCCCTTACAATCTCCACCCCTGGTCCCTTTGGGCCAGGTTATAGGGTTTAACATTGCAATGAACTCCTCCCCTTGCCCTGCTCCGGCTTGGACTTATCCACAGACTGCAGTGCTTTAGGGCTGTATCTGCTCCAAGTGGAGCCTTATCTATAAGCCACAGTCTCTCCAGGGGTACACCTGCTGCAGCATAGACTTATCCACAGTCACTTTGAGATGCACCTTTTCCAGCATGGCCTTCTCCATTGGCCACAATGTCTTCAGAGATATACCTGCTCCAGCGTGGCCTTACTCGCAGCCACAGTCCCAAGAAGCAAAAC
>NW_008824475.1:4212977-4216596 GCF_000699105.1 Pygoscelis adeliae
GACTAAATGAACTCAATGGATATTTCATGGACATTTCTGGACATTTTACAGACATTCCACAAGGGTGGTCCATAGACTAAGGGAATGATATCTGTGTGTTATATCAAAGTATGGAAAGCGGGGCAGGTGGTTAATGAGGTTGTACTGGAAAATATGGGACTTGAGCATGACGTAGATGGTATAGAAAGGACTGTCGTGTTTTAACCTCAGCCAGCAACTAAGCACCACACAGCCGCTCGCTCACTCCCCCCCAGTGGGATGGGGGAGAGAATCAGAAGGTTAAAAGTGAGAAAACTCGTGGGTTGAGATAAAGACAGTTTAATAGGTAAAGCAAAAGCCGCACACACAAGCAAAGCAAACCAAGGAATTCATTCACTACTTCCCATGGGCAGGCAGGTGTTCAGCCATCCCCAGGAAAGCAGGGCTCCATCACGCGTAACGGTTACTTGGGAAGACAAATGCCATCACTCCGAACGTCCTCCCCTTCCTTCTTCTTCCCCCAGCTTTATATACTGAGCATGACGTCACATGGTATGGAATATCCCTTTGGCCAGTTTGGGTCAGCTGTCCTGGCTGTGCCCCCTCCCAGCCTCTTGTGCCCCTCCAGCCTTCTCAGTCAGTAGAGCATGGGAAGCTGGAAAGGCCTTGACTAGTATAAACACTACCTAGCAACAACTAAAAACATCGATGTCTTATCAACATTGTTCTCCTCCTAATTCCAAAACACAGCACTGTACCAGCTACTAGGAAGGAAATTAACTCTATCCCTGCCGAAACCAGGACACAGAAGGCATGAATTTACCGGTCAAATACATAGAATCTAAAGTTTATTTTTTTCTGGAAAATACATGTACTTATGTTAGTTGAAACCACACATTTCTAAATATGGCATTTGGTGAAACTTTCTGAGTAAAACATTTAAGATAGTGGTATGTAGTAAGATAACACTTTCTAATGAAGTATCATTACATTATTTTATTAAATGCTAAGATTTTTTTAACTAAGAAATACTACTTAAGATCATTCAAAAAAAAGCAAGAGTAAGGTTCCTTCCTCCCAGTAATTAGTACCCCAGTGCCAAATGCTTCCCAAACTGGATATTATACTGCCAGAACTTTGACATAAGTCTATTTATACCAAACCAGACCTATGCCTTATTGTGGACTAATACATAGACTTCCCTGTCACTCACTCTTCCGCAGTGTAAAATCTTAAACTTGTGTTTTCTGAAAGCTTTTTTTCTACTGCTAGATGGAATTTTTAAGGGGGTACTATTAGCTTGTTGAAATGAAACTATCATTGGCATGCAAAACTTTAAAACAGAACTGGCACAGAGTAACCTGGTATCAGGGTGGCTTTGTTGGCTTGTCAAAGATGTGTTCTGATAAGGTCCATCGTGTTTTAACCATGTGCACTCTATTGGGTTTCATGTCAAGGTTTTGGTAGCTGGGAGGCTACAGGGGTGGCTGCTGTGAGAAGCTGCTAGAAGCTTCCCCTATGTCCAATAGAGCCAATGCCAGACAGCTCCAAGACAGACCTGCGGCTGGCCAAGGCTGAGCCAATCAGTGATGGTGGTAGCGCCTCTGGGATAACATATTTAAGAAGCGGGGGAAAAAAAAAAACTGCGGAACTGCAGCTGGAGAGAGGAGTGAGATGTGTGAGAGAAACAATTCTGCAGATGGCAAGGTCAGTGAAGAAGGAGGGGAAGGAGGTGCTCCAGGCACTGGAGCAGAGATTCCCCTGCAGCCCCTGGTGAAGACCATGGTGAGGCAGGCTGTCCCCTTGCAGCCCACGGAAGTTCACAGTGGAGCAGATATCCACCCTGCAGCCTGTGGAGGACTCCACGCCAGAGCAGGTGGATGCCCTGAGGGAAGCTGTGACCCTATGGAGAGCCCACGCTGGAGCAGGCTCTTGGCAGGACCTGTGGCCCAGTGGAGAGAGGAGCCCACACTGGAGCAGGTTTGCTGGCAGGACTTGTGACGCTGTGGGGGACTCACGCTGGAGCAGTCTTTTTCTGAAGGACGGCATCCCATGGAAGGGACCCACACTGGAGCAGATTATGAAGAGCTGTAGCCTGTGGGAAGGACTCATGTGGAAGAAGTTCATGGAGGACTGTCTCCCATGGGTAAGACCCCACACTGGAACAGGGGAAGAGTGTGAGGAGTCCTCCCCCTAAGGAGGAAGGAACGGCAGAGACAATGTGTAATGAACTAACCACAACCCCCATTCCCTGTCCCCCTGCGCTGCTGTGGGGGAGGAGGTAGAGAAATCGGGAGTGAAGTTGAGCCCAGGTAGAAGGGAGGGGTAAGGGGGAAGGTGTTTTAAGATTTGGCTTTAATTCTTATTACCCTATTCTGATTTGACTGGTAATAAATTAATTTCCCCCAGTCAAGTCTGTTTTGCCCATGACAGTAATTAGTGAATGATCTCTCCCTGTCCTTATCTCGATCCACGAGCCTTTTGTTATATTTTCTCTCCCCTGTCCAGCTGAGGAGGGGGAGTGATAGAGCAGATTTGGTGGGCACCCAGCATTCAGCCAGGGACAACCCACCACATGCACATAGCAACTGATGAAGATTAACACTTAGATAGCATAGTGTTAATGTTATAAAAGGTAGTCCCCATTTAAGAAGAAAGAACCAGATCACTTGCATATTTCTTTAGCTCTATTTAAATGTAAAATATGCTAAATTACAAGTATGTATGCTTGATAAAAAGGATGGACAATTAGATAACCTTTCATCAGTAACAAATGATCTTATAAAGATTCTAGCTCCCACACAGGTGTCAGTATCTTTTTAGTTTAGTCACCATTACCTTAAGCTTCCTGGGCATGAAGCCCAAGTCCTCAACCACTGGAAGTTCCTGACATATAAATCTAGGTAAAGAGACCTAGACACTTTCAGGAGCTTTATAGAGACTGTTCTTGCTTCTGAGCAGGTAGTCTGGTAGACCATTTGAAGACTGTCTAATAGTTTTGCTCCATGAAAACTGTACAATTCTGTTTTGAGTGTTGGTTTGGTTGAGTCATTATCTTCAGAAACCGAGGGCAAGGCAAAGAAGACTGTCTCCAGTCTAAGGACAGGAGAGAGGTCTGCTTCATGGGGGAGGGGACAGTGGAAAATTTCTAATAGAACAGTAGGAGGAGGGATTCACAAGAAAGGAGGATTTATTCCATGAGTAGGGTGGGAATTCTTGAAGAATCATAGAATCATAGAATCACAGAATCATAGAATCATTCTTGTTGGAAGAGACCTCTAAGATCATCGAGTCCAATCGTCAACCCAACTCCGCCATGCCTACTAAACCATGTCCCTAAGCGCCACATCTACCTGCCTTTTAAATACTTCCAGGGATGGTGACTCAACCACTTCCCGGGCAGCCTGTTCCAATGTTTAACCACTCTTCCTTTTCCTCACATCCAATCTAAACCTCCCCTGGCGCAACTTGAGGCCATTTCCTCTCGTCCTTTCGCCAGTTACTTGAGAGAAGAGACCGACACCCACCTCGCTACAACCTCCTTTCAGGTAGTTGTAGAGAGCGATGAGGTCTCCCCTCAGCCTCCTTTTCTCCAGTCTAAACAACCCCAGTTCCCTCAGCCGCTCCTCATAAGACTTGT
>NW_008824475.1:4217558-4217843 GCF_000699105.1 Pygoscelis adeliae
ACCAGGACTGCTGATAAATGATGGAGAGTGGCTTGGCAAGCTCCTCTGCCAGCTCCCTCAGCACTCTTGCGTGGATCCCATCCAGCCCCATAGACTTGTGAGCATCCAGGTGGCATAGCAGGTCATTGACAAAGAAGTTTGAAAATAAACTAGTGTTTGGCTGCCACAGACTGTGGCTATTGCTCTTGTGCTGTTAACGCAGCAATTGACCTGTGGGAATTTGAGTGTGTGTTTTCATGTTGCAGCTGAAGAGATAATAAAGAAGATTATAAAAACAAATAAGAA
>NW_008824475.1:4217861-4226615 GCF_000699105.1 Pygoscelis adeliae
TAAAGTTAAATTATGTATATTCCCTCTCAATTTTTGTTTATTGATGCACTAATAAGGAAGGAAGAAAAGATCTTTTAAGAAGTCTGTATTTTTTCTGTTTCCATCAGTGATAATTGCTTTGATGATCATGATAAACCTTTCCAATCCAATGATTAGCTGTTGTGTGAAGTATAAGGGGTTATTGATCATAGTCCAAGTCAAGATAATTCTAAGAACCCGTTAACAAACAATATATTTCAATATAATCTCTTAGTTGCTACAGTTCAACACAGACCGTGCTCTTCATTTTAGTCTGAATGATTTTATTTTTAACAAGATTTGTGTATTCTATAAACTTAAAAATCTTTATTTACTTTAGAAAAAATATATCATATTGTTCATTGCTAATTATTTAGCTCAATTTTTTTTCCTCCTGGGTTTTTGTTCGTTTGTTTTATTTTGGTTCATTTCTGTAAAAAATAAAGTAAAAATATAAAAAGATTCATTTTCAGGATGTGAAAATAAAATATACTGGCATTTCCAAATGGAGTAATTTTATTGAGAAAGTAAAATATTTTTATATTTTCAAAATATTCCCCCTGATTTTTGCAGGGGGTCAGCTGAAACTATTCCCTGAGTTTAGCTTTTTTCTTAGACAAGTCCAATTAACTTCTGGCTTAGTAGATTTACTTCTTATAAAACAATTAGTATAATTTTAAAGCTAAAAATAAGAAATATAAGTATGAATTTATTTAATTATTAGAGCATAACATCATTTTCATGTTCATATGTTTACCACTTCAATAGTACTTGCCAACCTAATTCAGAAATAAATCTTCCCACTGTTTTATGCATGCTACATGTATCATATACATTAATCTCAGTACACAAAAGATTGACATATTCATCTCAATCATAAATTAGCTAAATATTCAAATATCTCATAAGCCTAATTTTAGATCACTTTTATGGTACTGTAATTCAACATTAAAACAGTTGCAGGCTCTTAGAAAATATTTTTTTCAGGAAAGGAATACATAGAAATTTTTAAAAAATGTCCTCAATTGTAAAACAAATTATTGTCCTCCTTCTCTGTGTCTGTCCTATAGTTGGTACTGTCTGTGAAACCTCATTGGATTGTACAGTAGGTACTGATTTTGCATCTTTAATGGATTCTTTAATTCTTTTAATTATATCAAGAGCATTAGCCAGATTTAAATCTTTCTCTATTAACAGGTTTCCTCTTTCTCTCTCTAGGCTTGAAGTTATTTGTCTTTTCAGTTATTTAAACATGAATCGTTCTATGAGCCAGTGCACTAAATGTCCACATAAAGATAAATTCCTGCAAAGCAGTTTCCTCCTTATCATTTAGTTCTCAGGGGTTTTGCTTTCCAAAGGTAATAACAGTTTCTGCAAAAATATTTGTCCCCAGTGCAAGTTATTTATCAAGTGCAGCAAATGTTTTATCCAAAGCTGTAAAATTGAGAAGAGCATTTGATATGACAGGTAAGTTATAAAATGTCCTTCCTTAGTCCAGCCTCCCAAAAGTGCAGCATAACTAAAAGTGACAAGAATCCCACAGAAAAGATCTTGATTTAGTGAAAAGTCAATTAAGACTCATTCATCTGTCGAATAAGGAAGTTCATAACCATTTAGTGGCACTTTCTTTGTTTATGCCTTTCTGTGATGCTACTACTGCTGCATATGATCACGCCAAAAAGACCCAAAAAGGATAAGATTTAAAAAGCAGATTAACAAATACTGTCTGCACTAAGGAATTGTTTATATATATATATAAATATATATAAAATTTCCTATATAATTAAATTAAAATGAAAGTATAATAGCAGCTGTTATTAGTATATGTATTTGTAGTGTGGATAGGCTAGACTGGGGAAGTGAAAAAGCATGACATATTAGCAACCCAAACATCTCACAAAATTATGGTCCTGATCTTTATCTCCCAGAGATGTCATAGAGCTCATGGTGCTCTTTTTTTGGATGGATTGAAACTACAAGAAAAGGTCTTCTTGAATTGTTGGAACTGTGATTTTAAGTAAGAGAGAGAGAAAAAAGAGCTTTTCATAAAGGATACAGAGTATCCCTGAGGGACCCCATAGCACAGTGAAAGCAAGTTTGATATACACTAATAGATAAGTACAATTTCATTATTAATGTCATGTGACTATAATGTCTCCCCCATTTATATTTAAAAACTGTTTTTATCTTGTTTTAAAATTTCAGAATCAGCAAAATGTTTTATCCCCAGATACTATTAATGTTTAGCTCAAATAGCAGATAAAAATTAGTGGGAATGTTAATAGGATGGCAAATAATAATGTGGTAGGCATATTAAATATATTTTAATATAATGCTTAATTTTTCAACAAAACTTTAACAAGACTTATTTAATGTATCCTGAATCTTTACCTTACCTGTAAAATCTAGAGCAGATGCATTATTATGGACCAAAATGTGGAGTATTAGGCTCATCATAAAACAGTAGAGTAATAAACACTGCACAGCACAGGTTGAGCTTGATATATGAAATGTAGGCTCCTTTTGTAACTTGATGATTGTTTCTATTTTTAGTAAACAGGATTTAAGCACCTCTTTGCTGCCTCATGATTTCAACATCTGTGGAAGGTTTCTTGTGCTTTGTCATTCAGTAAAAGGTGCTAACAACAGTCTCTGACTGCTTCATTTATCACTGTAACACTTGGTATTGCATTTTGAATTGATTGTTTCAAAGATGCAGCTTACTCTGAGTTCAGTAGGTAATTTTATGCATTGTCTGAAATGTCTTGCTTCATGATAATAATAAAATCTTTTTCTAAGATATTTATCAAGGTCTAAGTAATAAAACAGTTTGGAGTAGGCTTCAGCGTCTAAATTAAGATACATTCCTTTTTTCAACAAAGACTGAAAACCCTGTAGAGTGTTCCTCTAAGGAGCATCTCTGTTGTTTGAATTGTAGTGGTTAATTTGCAACAGAAGTCAGGATTTCTAAATTGCAAAGGAGAAACATGTGCAGTACAGCACTGACTGATAATAAAATTCCTAATATGTTCGTTCTTCATAAAAATAAAGGATTTCTTATAACTTAATTGACTTTGTCGTCTTTTTAAGCTTCTCTAGAGGCTGCTTTTTAAACCTTGAAAGTTTGCCTGCAGGCTGCTGCAGAGGAAACTGTTCTTTGTATATTACATACCACAGAAAAATATGTATTTTTTGGAAATGATAATGCAGCATTTTGTGCTGAGGTGAACATTTAGAAATATCATACTAATAATGGTCCAAAGTGGGAGTATTTTACTGCCAGGAAGGTTTTGTATATGGGAGTTTAAATTCATTAACCTTGAAGAAAGCTATTTTAAAGTCTGTTATTAGTTTCACAAGCCAGTCATTATAATTTTCAATGCTATGAAGAGCCTTTTCAGTTGGGAATTAGAAGGGGGTTTTGTGCTTGAGAAA
This sequence comes from Pygoscelis adeliae, assembly GCF_000699105.1. Taxonomy (NCBI): domain Eukaryota; kingdom Metazoa; phylum Chordata; class Aves; order Sphenisciformes; family Spheniscidae; genus Pygoscelis; species Pygoscelis adeliae. The sequence continues at coordinate 4,221,315 of NW_008824475.1, forward strand.
ATGATGTATCCTTCTCACCCATTGCCTTTGCTTGAGCCCTGATCTTGTAAAAACTTGTGTGTTGATGAAGCACTGGGTGTTTGCATGGTCTGAAAGTTAGTTTGCCAGTTTGAACAGCAAATACTTACCTACATATATTAAAGAGGGAGGATGTAGGACAAAATTGACTCTTCTCTGTCCCATTTTTAATGATATACAGTACTTAATATGAATTTTAATTTTTGTCTGTGACATCAGTTAATTGTTGATTTCTTTGGCTTTATGTTAACACTAGTAATATTTACTATGGAAGTCTCAAAGTTGTGGTTTTTTTTTTCTTGAATAAACTTTCTTTCATTAGTCGCTCATTATCAAGCTATTGTAGAGACAGTCTTTCTGTATGACTTATGATTCCTAAGTTATTAAAAACATGATAAAAGTTCCAGTAGCAAGGAACACTAAATTTGCTTCTTAAGTCAGGAACAGGAAGAGTAGCAGGTTTGAATATATCTTTCCACATACTGTCTTTTTCCTGTTGCCAGGGTGGTTAGAATATGGATGAAGAACTAGGTAAAGTTAATTCTGAGGTTCACCAGTACACAAACTTCAGAACCAGCTGTAAATGTTAATGGATGAGAGTAAGTTCAAATGAAAATGGAATTGATCAGTTTAAAATGTAGGAAAGTATTTTACTTCAGAATAAAAGTCAAATTGTAGAAGAACTGTAGTTTTGTTTTATTAATTTTTAATCCAAAGCACCACACTTAGAGTTCTGGAAGTAAAAAGAAATAGTAAAGTAGCTTTTTTATTGGTCGAATTAGGTGTTAAAGATAAAATACTTAAGTATTTTTTGAGAAGTCTGTAGTGCCCTACAGACATTGGAAAAGGCTGAATAAAAGTTAAACTACCAAATTATTTTCTTTTTTTTAATGTTTTTGTCCAGAACCTCAGTATGGGACATGACATGATGTAGTATACCCCTTCCTGCAAAATAATATGTAAAAGCAGTAATTAGAAAGGAGTTCTAGTGAAAAATTTCTTCCCACATTGCTATTGCAAGAATGAGATTAACCCCAAAGAACAAAAATGTTTCCTGCCCTTGATAACTTTAATTTACCTGGGATTTCTGTGAAGAAATCCAGTACTCCATTTTCTGGCTATGAGTGAGTTCTAAACCTTCTATGTTGGACAGGCTAAGATTAGGAAAAAAATCATCCGGAAAAAAAAAAATCCAGATCAGCTATTTTTTTTCCTGAAAATCTACATACCTGCACCAAGTTTAATATGTCCCCCAAAAAAGCTTTTCTCTGTCAAGAAAAGTATGTTTTCTCTTCCAGCAGGGACATAAAAATTCTCAAGTATAAGCTCTGAAGTAACATGAAAAAAAACCCTAAACCTCCAACCTTAATAAATACTTAATATTAAAAAACAAACCTGAAAAAGCAAAACTTGGAAAATACAATAGTGAAACAAAAATCTCAGTAATTTTGAAATGGGGTTGCTTGAATCATATTATTGTATTAGCAGAAAACTGAATCTTTTGAATTCTTGCTATATGAAACACATTGATTTTTGCCTTATTCTGCCTCTAGATTTGTGTTGTATCCGCTCTCATAACTTCTGTTTCAGAATTATACTTGAAAGCATACTTTCCTTTTTTTTTCAGATCTTTTCTCAGTTGCTTTTTTCATTCTTTTTGTGTTCACAGTTAATTTAGATACATTCATTATCTTTCTTTTTCTTGTTCTTTCTTTTCTTGTATCTTGGTAGTCTATCTGAAATCTCTACTGTATACAGGTTATTGTAACAGTGTACCATCTGATTAGTTTTGTTTATTACAGCACAAACTTCCTAGAACTTTGACCTTTTTCTATAAATTGAGGTACAACACAGATGGTTCATATACTCGGGGTTTTTTTGTTGTCTCTTGTCTGGAAGCTATGACCAAACAATTTTTCAATGATAGGTTTATTTGTTCTAGTAGTTTCCTTTGCATTTAATGTGGATTTAACAAAGAGCTAGAGGAAAAGTGTGGTAGAAAGCTTAGGTGTAAACCACCTTTGAAATTCCCTGACCCTCCTCATATACAAATGCATTCACATTCAGGAAGGAAAACTGTCTCTGTATGGAATCTGAGCAGTAACTGTGGCATTCTTAAACACGTGGAAACCAAAACAATGTCCTCTCATCTGGGTGTATTTCTGGAATGGTCAACAACCTTGTTTTACCCTATCCTAAATTTCTTAAAAGAGAGAAAATGGTGGGCTTGTGAGAGAGCAGTTAGCCTTAACACTATGAGTTAAAACATTTTATCGACCCTTATTTTATATTCCAAAAATTGGTGTAGTCTTCATATATATACTTCTCCTAAGTTTCTTTGTATTTTTTCTGTTTTCTAACATAATGCCATTTCCATTCATGAAATTTCCAGTGGAAAGCTTTAGCCTTTTCCTCTTTTCAGCTGAAAGTTGGGTGCTTACCTATTTTGTATTATTGGTTTCTTTCATTCCAAGGAGTAAAAAACTAGTCACTTGCTAGTTCTATAAACTCACCAGTCCTTCAGAATAATTCCATATTTTAGCTTGCTCAGTATAAAGGTAAAATACCCCCAAAACCTACAAGACCTACAAAACCAATCTTTACACCAAAACATTATTTGTTTAGATTTATCTAGCTGTAAGGATGTAAGGCTTAAATATGCATATGTTTTACTTAGCTGAGCAGAGATAAACTGGACGAAGAGCCACCCACAGTCCCATGAGTTGACTGATTTTCAGATCTGAGGCATTTTGTAGAATCTTTTTCCTGGATTTTTTTTTCCCCTGTGAGCAAAACAAGCAGAAAGGGACAAGGAGGGAATGGATGACAATTCTGTCCTTGAGAAAGACTATTAGGAGGAAAGCACAGATCTTCAGCTTCAGAACAGATTCATTACCCTGGTAGAAGGTGAGGGAAAAAGACTCCATCTAGGGTGGCACCAGAGCCAGGCAAGACTGAAATACAAGTCAACATCAAGAGAAAGCAGCAGGTAGTAGTAGTTGGAGACTCCTTCCTGTGGGGAATGGAGGCCCCCATCTGCCAGCCCCACTTGCTGTCTAAGGACACTTGTTGCTTGCCAGAGGCTCAGATACCAGATGATGTGGAGAGACTTCTGAGGCTTATCCAGCCCTTGGACTGTTATTTGCTGCTGTTCATCCACGTGGGCACCAGTGGTACTGTGAGAGTAGATGTCAACCATATCAAGAGTGGCTTCACAGCTCTGGGTGTGACGGTGAAGGCCATGGGAGCTGTCCTGGTTTCAGCTGGGGATAGAGTTAATTTTCTTCCTAGTAGCTGGTACAGTGCTGTGTTTTGGATTTAGTATGAGAATAATGTTGATAACACACTGATGTTAGTGTCAGTGTGTCAGTCAGTGTCAGTCAAGGACTTTTCAGCTTCTCAAGCCCTGCCAGCAAGAAATAGGAAGGGGGCACATCTGGGACAGCTGACCCAAACTGGCCAAAGGGCTATTCCATACCATGTGACGTCATGCTCAGTATATAAACTGGGGGAAAAGCTGGTCGGGGGGCTGCTGCTCGGGGACTGGCTGGGCATTGGTCAGTGGATGGTGAGCAATTGCATTGTGCATCACTTATTTTGTATATTCTTTTGTTATTATTATTATTACTACTACTACTATTTTACTTTATTTTATGTCAATTATTAAACTGTTCTTATCTCAACCCATGAGTTTTCTCACTTTTACTCTTGTGATTCTCTCCCCCATCTCACCGGGGCAGGGGGAGTGAGTGAGCAGCTGTGCAGTGCTGAGTTGCCAGCTGGACTTAAACCATGACAGGAGCCCACACAATTTCTCCTCATCTTGATGGTAAAAGGGAAAGGCTTTGTTAGGAGCAGATGGGTACTGAAGGTCAATAACTGGTTGCATAGCTGGTGTCAGACAGAGATTTGGCTTTTATATCACATAACCCTTTTTGAGGATTGAGGACTGCTGGACAGGCTTAGTTTTTAGGTCCAAAAGTGGAAGGAAGTAGGACTGGAGAAAAAAGGAAAGAAAAGAGTGTGCTTATTCATATACTCTGCCATTTTAAAATAAAAATTTATTGATAATTTCCAAAACAGCAAATGCTCTCTTGTTTCATCAAAAACTGTATTTCCCACAACAACCTTTTGTATACCACTCAATTTATATCTTTTCCCTTTTCTTCTGCCCCTTTTTTTCACATATCTGATGTGGATACCTAGTCTTCCAATAAATACCTCAACATAAAGTGCATATTATGTGTCTTATAAAGATTCAAGGATAGTATCACAATTTACCCTTGATGAACACTGAGAAAATCATATGTATTGGTAATTACTGAAGATTCTTCTTCTTGGGTATATGGTAATCATAACTGCCTAAGGCTGGATGGTGTGTTCATAATGACCAGAATGTGCTTTATACAGAAGAGAAGAAAAGCAGTACAGAGATGAGAAAGAATGCAGACTTAGAGAACTGTAATGACATGAAGGAAGGTGCATATTTTCATCATTTGACAAGAGGACATATTCTTTTTTAACCTCATCTAACTCACTTTCTCTGCTGATTTCCCAGGGGAGTGTGCTTGGGGGGAAAGAGGTTGCACTCCACTCAAGGCTGCATGGTTCAATTTGTAAGTTTTACTCAGGATATCATGATGTTGTCCATTTCATACTTATTTAACATGGACAGTGCACAAGCCATTTAAAAGGCAATATATCTCTCCTCCTATTTGTACATATGCTACTCCCCAAAGAAAAATCTCTCCACCAGCCTGCTCGACAATGAAACCCCCTGTGGGCTTTCAATGCAGAGACACTGGCAGTGGTGCTTCAACAGAATATTGATGCATAGAAGTGGCTGAGGACAAGAAAGCAGTGGGTGTGAGGAGTTATCACAGAACTAATCTGCTGTAACCTAAGATCTACATAAACTACAATATATATTCATAAAATGAGAAAAATTCATTTAACAAGTAAAGATAAATGATCATGTAAAAATTGTCGGAGCCACGAGAATCAAAAGGTAGTAATAAATGGCTTGACATCATCAGTGACCTGTAACAAATGGAATACCGCAAGGGTCAATGCTGGGACCAATAGTGTCCAATATAGAATAGAATAGAATAGAATATAGAATAGAATAGTTTGGGTTGGAAGGGACCTTTAAAGGTCATCATGTCCAACCCCCCTGCTGTGGGAAGGGACATCTGCAACTAGATCAGGTTGCTCAGAGCCCCGTCCAACCTGACATTCAATGTTTCCAGGGATGGGGCATCCACCACCTCTCTGCGCAACCTG
>NW_008824475.1:4227371-4231356 GCF_000699105.1 Pygoscelis adeliae
GATTCCACTGTCTATGTCATTGATGAAGATATTAAACAGTACTGGTCCCAATACAGACCCCTGCGGGACACTGCTTGTCACCAGTCTCCATCTGGACATTGAGCCGTTGACCACTACCCTCTGGATGCGACCATCTAACCAATCCCTCACCCACCCGACAGTCCACCCATCAAATCCATATCTCTCCAGTTTAGAGAGAAGGATGTTGTCGGGGACTGTGTCCAAGGCCTTACAGCGGTCCAGAGAGACGACATCTGTAGACTTTCCCATGTCCACTGATGTGGTCACTCCATCCTAGAAGGCCACTAGGTTGATCAGGCAGGACTTACCCCTGGTGAAGCCATGCTGGCTGTCTCGAATCACCTCCCTGTCTTCCATGTGCCTTAGCATAGCTTCCAGGAGGATCTGTTCCATGATCTTGCCAAGCACAGACATGAGACTGACTGGCCTGTAGCTCCCCAGGTCTTCCTTTTTGCCTTTTTTAGAATTGGGGGTTATGTTTCCCCTTTTTCAGTCAGTGGGAACTCCACCGGACTGCCACAACTTCTCAAATACAATGGATAGCAGCTTAGTAACTTCATTCGCCAGTTCATTCAGGACCCATGTATTATGTCAACCAACAGTGTAATCTTTGTGTAATCCTCCTGGTAAAAGTTGTAGGGAACTTCCAGGAGCAGAAGTAGCTCTGGCCAAAATAAGTCAACAATATCCTGAAGCTTTTGTTCCTTTTTTGGTTCTACAGAATTGGAAATATATACGATATCACAGCTGATGGCTCATATTCATTGCAACCACTTGTTAGGGGAGACACTGGCCTAAGCCAGGCTTGGGGGAATTTCACAGAATTCTTATTAAAATACAAACTCTTGCAGTAAATCTCTAACACCAGCAGCCTGATTCAAAGACCACTGAAAGCAGTGTACAAGGAACTGGAGTGAATTATATTCCATCTTAGCATCAGTTCATTATTTATACACATGGAATGGTCAGTAAATCTGTAGCAGTAGCAAGAAGGTGTATATATGGACATTCATATACGCAAGGAAGAACATGCTTAGAAATTTACTGAGGAACTGTGATACAAAATCAAAATAATCAAATTATATCTATATGGCATCTCAAAAGTAGAATAGTAAACATGGGACTTTTAGTGCAAATCTTTCTTGTGAATTCCTGATCTGAATGAGTATAGGCCTTTTAGTTGAGTGATGGAGGATATTCTTAGGAAAAGATGAAGAGGGCTGGTGATCAATGTACACTGATCTGTATCAATCGATTGGATGAGGAAAGCAAGCAAATTTTTTTCTAGTATAACTAAACCTCAGTCATTTATCTAGTAATGTGTGAGCTGTATTTCACGATGGGGAACTCCATAAATTTTTTCTCTAAAGAATTTGGAAGTCACAGGGAAAATTTAACTGAACAGAAAGTTCACAGTGTGACACTGACCAAAGGGGTTAATATATTGTATAAATAGGGCAATACTGGACGTCAGTAGAGTGATGACATAATCTGCATATTTGCTAGCATTGAATATTATGGATTATCTGTAGCTAACATGCAGGAATGATGTGAGAAACTAAGAGAGGGTTGTAGAAAGAAGCACAGAACTGAAGATCGACTCTTGAAGTGCTAACAAAATCATTGTAATCATTATGCAAAATGAATTGATGGAAGAAAACCATGACTGGTATAGGCTATATTTAACAAATACTTTGGCACAAAAGGAGCCTATTGGTAGATCAAAGCTGATGCTGGGGCTCATTTTATTTCCATCATATGCTGTTTGGAAGATTTCACTTCAGATTAGGCTTAATTTGGTCTTCTGGGTGTAAAGTCCCCACTATACACGTAGTTCAAAGCTTTCTGAAGAACTATCACCTTACAAACCTTTGTTTTCTTGAGCGTGGGCTCTTTGGGGAACCTCCCTGGATGCATCACACTATTTTTTCTTCTGCCTCATGAAGATGATGACAGCAGATCAACAGACATGTCAGGTGCCCCCACCACCATTCCCTATATAAAGATTAATGTATAGAAACTTTAATTCTGGTCCTGTGCAATTTTCAACTGGTGCCATGTGCCTGCTGCCTCCTCCATCTTCCCACTGAGTTTGGCAGTATTCAGCATGAGGCACCCTAGACAGGATATAGGAGATTTAATCCTGAAGCCCCAGTCAATATATTTGCCTGGAAAGGAACAGGCAAAGTGCTGACTCTAAGATCTCAGGACACCCTCTTTCTTGGAACAGAGCAGATGTGTGATATAAATAAGGTCACTCAGGACTTTGCTTTCCATGGGTTTCTCTGTTGTGGGGATAGGAAGGTAGAGAGCTTTGAGGAAATCTACATTCCCATAAGGTGTTGAAGCCAACATATATGTGAATTGCAAGGGCTATCACTCAGCTGTTTTGCAAACCCTTGTGTATGACTGACGTATATCCATGAAAATATGACAGGTTTCAAAGGAAGGACTAATACCTTCCTGAACTAAGACTCAAAGGAGAAACTGGTGCTTTCTTCCTGCGCTAGGACAGCAACATCTGTGACATTCTGATGCCGTTCTGCATTGTTGTAGGTGCTGCATACCCCTGTGCCACTGGGTCATGAGACTGTCATCTGACAAGGATAAATGTATGAGTGGTAGAGGAAAAGGGGTAACATGGCATAAAATTACTAAAATCAAGAACAGAGGCAGAAAACTGGGAGAAAGATGTGGGGTTTACATGGCCAAAATCAACATTATCCTGTTAGCCAACATGATCCCCTAGAGACTAACACTAAAAAATCTGGCCAATATGGTCTAACTAAAGGGACAAACACAACACTTGCAGTGGTGGTAAGAATGAAAGAATCCCCAACAATTGCTACATTTTCCAGATCCATCAGCCTCCCGTGTCCTCCCAGATCTGGACATCTAAAGCACTTGGGTACAGCGGCTCTGTAGTCTGGGACTGCATATTAGCTGATCAGGTTGATCTCCACTTCTTCCTATAGCTGGCCCATTATTGTTACCCAGAAGCATGGTTTGGCAGTTCTGGCAGGAAGACCTCCTTCTGGAGCAGCCAAAATTGGCACTTATCCAGTGCATCCTGCCCCTGAGTTTCTGTCTTGTCTCTAGGTGGACCCAAAACTATAGATCCTGCTGAAAAAAAAAGAACATGCTGGATGACACTTGTGATGACAGGCTCAATGGTGTCTCTCCTCTCTGTGTTATCCTCTGTCCAAATCACCACCTAGGCACTGGGGCACTGCAACATCTGATTCAGGATGGCTTTTCTGATGCAAACTTCCTCCTTTCTCTGGTAACATGGGGACAAATCAGCAGGGAGGACATGGATGCTGCAAAACCTCTTCATCAGAGGAGAGCAGAACAAGCCTGTCAGTCCTTAAGTATTTGTGAAGATACAACACATTAGCTTTCTGCCTAATGTCATCCTTCCCACAGATCACAGCTTCCGAAGAACACAGTTTCTGCAGATCATAGACCTGTTTGTGCCCTGATCAGCTCCTGTGAGGGATGGCTGAAAATAAGCTCTATACTCTATAGAATAGGTAGATGAGGAAGAATTAGTGGTACCTCAAAGCATTGAGGGCTGGCAGTTGACAGCAAATATGAAGGCATTTGGTCTCTATATATCAAGAAAAACACTTTTTGGTGTCAGAGAAGTTTTTGAAGATTCACACTTGCGTGATAGGTGTGAGTACTTTGACATTCATTGAGTGGAGACATTTATTGGTTTAATTTCCTCTGGAAGGATAACAGTGTGTGTGTGTGTTCTGAAGCTGCTTTGAGAATTAACCCAACACATAATAAGTGGAGACAATCAAGGGATTTTCTTCAAAACCTCATTACTGCTCCCATCCAGATTGCAAGCACAGACATAACCTTAGACAAATAATTTAATTCTGGAATTCTTAATACTCGTCTTCTAGTTCCCAAGTCTCTAGACTGCCCTTGTTTTTCTTTCCGTAGCTTTTCTATC
>NW_008824475.1:4231373-4248009 GCF_000699105.1 Pygoscelis adeliae
ATGATGTTTGAGTTTGTGGGTTTGGTTGCTTGTTTGTTTACTTTAAAGGTGGTTAGACTTCATGCAGTCAGATTCTAAGATCAAGGCTTTGGGAAATATATAAAGAATGTGATATCAGGCTACCTTTGTAGTGAATAAATAAGTACTGTAGTTTTCTTGGAGAAACATCATATCATTTGAACTACCTCATACTTATGGTCTGCTGTTTGATGGCTTAATTATATTTACAATAAATATAATTAAGCAACCTGCAGATATTTGGTTAAAAATTAAAATGGTTTCTGAAAACAAAACAAACAAACAACAGCAACAAAAAACACAGAAAAAGAAAGAAAAACCCTAAAATAACACACTTTGTCAGATTTAACTGTTTCAGGGGGTTGTTAATTCGTTTGTTTTAATGTTGAGGGTAAATAAGTTTTTCCTGCAGTGCAGGTACTGCCAGCATATGTACCTGTACTAAGTGAAGATGAGGTAGAAGGAAGTAATCAGTAATAGTAAATTAAGTAAACTAAAGCTGCTTCTGGGCATGCTTAGATATGCAAATTAAACAATAGAATATTTCAAGGGCTTTTGTTAAGTGTTTTAGAAAACAAAAACTTGTGGACCATTTTGTAGGGGTCAGTTCTGAATGGGACATTGGAGCACAGAAGTTTAGTACATTTTTAAAACTCAAGAACCCTTTTTTTTCATATTTCCTTCCAAAGAACACATTTCAATTTCAAACCATTGAAAGATGATGTGCAAATATGTAAAAACATGTGGAAAGATTGCACATGTATTGAAAGAGCAAACGCATTTGAAAGGGTGCAGTTTTAACAGTATATTGGTCCTTCATTTATTTTGCATTTTAGAATAATATAGTTCTTTAAAAAAAAAAAAGTCTAATTTTCTCCTTCTTCCTTACAGATTGCTATGTACTTACTGTACACAGTCAAATTCATCACACTTTGAGAGGAAGGAGTAAATATGAAAATAAAACAAGACAGTGCTGTATATTGAACAAATTTGAAAAATCACCTCCATTGAAAAAATTTTACAAGCTTTAGAGCTTTACAGTGACAGACCTCATAGGCCACACAGCCTGTGTGAAATTGGATTCAGTGTGATTATTTCTGGGCAATAATTCAGAGCAAATATCATCAAGAAAGGCTTGCATAAATCCTGACAGAAAAAGTGGATTTAAATCAAACGAATAGGTTGCAAAACATGTGAAATATGCTTTGTACTGTGCCTTGGAGACACATGGCCAAATCCATATTCAAAAAGTAAAAACAAACCAGAGTGATTTGAAGAATAAATTACTTGTCATCGTGATCTTTAAAAATGCCAGAATTTAATGCAAAAATATAATCCTAACATTTATTGCAGCAAAAATAAATGTCAACACATTAGACTTAACTGGCTAAGCCCTGTGGTAGCATTTCTACAAAGTGAAAGGAACATGACAAGTTGTATTTCACATTTATTAGAATGAGATTTGGTCTTCTTTATCATAAGCAGTAGATTTAAACACTTTATTTTAATTTACTTCACAGTATTGAGAAAAACATTGACTCAGATAAAAAGTGGAATACCATATACACTTTTCTCTGAAGCAATCAATCAATTTTAGAAGCTAAATATGTAACATGACAACACTAGAGCTTTGCAGTAGAATACAAAATGTAACATAAAATGTTTGTGACATACCGCAGACACTACTTAGAAGCATATCTGTTATATCTAGAATGTTGTAAAAGTTATGGTCTGCTATTGTTTATAACAGATATATCTTCATAAACATGTAAGTACACATTACAATACAGAAGGACTATATCTGAGAGCATCTTTTGACTGTAGCTAGGTACATATCCAGAGACATTCATTGTTCTAATTCGTTCTTAAACTTTGATATTGTGTAATGCTTATGTGCACTTCCTCACCTTCCATTACTTATGACATTATTTATGCTTTGCAAAGTATGCTCTTACACATTATCTTTCCATTACTAACATAATTACACATATGAAACTTAGGCATCATAGAGACTATCATTTTTCTAAGCCTTGCCTTCATAAGAAACAATCCAAATTCCTTGGAAATTAATACAATTCTTCCTGTTATAATAGTGGCAGCATAGCCATCAAGGGCTTTTAAGTTATCATTTGTTGCCTCAAAGGGTTAAAATGTTTAGATTGTTTTCTTTCAGACAACAAATAATATTTACATAAGTCTTTTATCTAGAATAATAAAGTAACATAGATATTAAAACATCATTATCATAACTGCATTAAATATCTATATGAAATAAAAATGTAAAAGAAAAGGGTTGTAATTGAAATTTTAAAAAATATATTAAATAAATAAATTTGCAAAATTAAGCACTTAGAAATTAGGAGATGACAGATTTGTACTTCTTCATGCAATATTACTGCAACCTCTTAGTGTTTTCTACCTGACAATGACAGAGATAGTTATCTCTTTAAGACAAAAAGTACACAAAGAATGGAGTGTGTGGTCATGTAATTGAAGAACAAAAGAATACAGGGTTGTCAGAATACAGTATAGTTATCTATATGTGAATTACTATTTAGTACAAACTGTTCATTTTACAGCCTTAAAGGTTATGTATGCAGTTATACATAACAATATACATAGGTAACATCTAGTTTTGCTTTGTTTTCTTTTCATGTTAAATTTTCTAATTGTTTTCAAAAAGACAATGATAGAAACAAATATTACATCTGATAATCTCCCTATGATTCAGGGATGATTATGTGTATTACGTAAAAGAACCTACTGCAGTTTCCCATCTTTCTCGCTCCAGGAGTGGCAGCAAAACAATCCTGCATGTGTCAGAGCTGCCAAGAGTTGTTGCTATTTCTGACTGGTGTTGCTGCCGGTGGTGGTCTTGTTGGAACTCCCTGTGAAACCTAACCCAAGAATTGGGAAACCTAATTGATTTACCAGACTAGATGAAAGAGGAAAGGCTAGGGAGAGGAAAGAGAATGCTGGAAATAATATGAAATGCTCTGTAGCAACGTAAATGAGCCAGTTAGGGGGGTTCAGAATGGTAACTGGTCCTATTTAATAAAGCTAATAGGCACAGGTAATAGAAATCAACAAAGGGATGGTTTTCCAGTAAGTAGGTTAAAAAGATTCTACCTTAGAAAAGAGTAAGATCACATGAGAAGATCAGAAAGGATCCAAAACTGATTTGAAAGATTTTCTTTTTTTTCCCCCTTTTATTAATATTAACCACAAACATTCGTCCCAAGCTTTTCATTGAAATAAACTAAACATTTTTAATTTTCACCTTGTTTTCTGGAATGCATAGGCTTGGTTAGTAAAAGGTATGAGCACGCTAACTTGTCATGAAGGAGTTGTGCAGGGAACTGGATATTTTCATTATCCTACACAGGGGCTGAGGCAAGCTTTCTCCTTTCTGGAACTTAAAGGCAGAAAAGGCTGGTACAAACTAAGTGCTAGGTCTAGGGGAAAGCTTTATTCCGAAAGTGTTTATTTTTGAGGAGACTCTTCATAGATCATCTCCTAGCACTGCTTTGACACTTGGCATAGGTCAACTTTGGCTCTCAGGCATTTTAATGGATTTCACTCCCAGGAAATCTTTCCCTTGGAATGCAACTGCTAAAATGGGCATTATGACTGACACGTTACAACTCCTTTTTTCTTTGTGGGAGGCTTTAATACTCTTATATGTAAATGCTTCTCTTCCTCCTACTATAAATTTATTTCACCATTCATACTTCTGAAACACGATACACACTTGGTACACACTTGTACCACCAGTAAAAGTATGTCTCTTAAAGGCTTGACATTACAAACCTAGGAAGTTCTGGCACACATTATTCACAGAAGTGACTATATGACAGAAAAGTGTGTGCTATATACTCAATAGATTAATAAGCTGAAGAGATGAGTAATTTAAATGACAAAATGTACAATTACACATTTAACTGAAATATGTGCTGTGAAAGTGAGTTGCAGCATATATGGATAACTGTATTTAAATTTGAAACTAGTTAGCACATTTGATAATAAATAAGGCTCCCAAATGTCTAAGTGCTGTACTGTTTTGTATAAATAAGAAGAATGACAAAAAAAGTAATTATATACACTAAACATATGCTGCAATGAAAGAGTGATGTTATCATAATGTGCTTTTTTAAGAGGAAACCAAACTCCTGTTTTCAGTGGAATCTTATTTCCATATAGCTTTTATATCATTCAACTTACAGATATATAAGGATGTTTACAGACCTGAAACTGGTAGCCACTTAAAAATGTTTAAAAATTTCTACAGAGAAAATTTATTGAGCTTCTGACATATCACAAACTACATATACCTCTAGACCCATACTTTTGTAGGTTACATGAAAAATTCTCCTTCCTTTTCCTCTCTGAAAAATCCCCATTGTATTTTTATCTGCTCATAAAACATTCACTAAAGCAAACAGAATGTTCAGGTAGTAATATTCTATTTTATATTTCCTCTGCTTTGTAAAGAAGCTTTTTTATTTTGATATATATTTCATTGCCCCCTGCTGTTTGATAAAGGTGTTTTGGTTTGTTTTTTTTTTTAGAGAGTCAACATCTCAGTCTACTTTCTTTATTAGTGAAAAAGGAGTTGGACTTGAAAACATCTTTTCTTCTTACGGTCTTAGATTCAATATGCTTTTTTTTCACCTGAAAGACCAAAGTATTCAAATAATGCAGTCAATGCAATTAAACTATTATGGCAACACTGCTAAATGAAAAAATGTTTTCAAGTGCCATTTCCTGCCTTACAGACAATATTGAGAAAATTTAATATTATTTTCATATGCAATACCTCTTCTATTTTTAGTTACTGTCTTGGGATACAGAGTGCCTCATAGGTCCATGAGAAAAGAGAGCTTTCCTTACATATGCAGCTCTATTAGCCCTTACTCCTTGAGGAGGATTCTCAGTTGCTTGATGAAACTGTTCTCTTAGATCTTCTCATCATCTACTTCAACAGAGTTCTTTTGTGTTTTTCAAAATATTTACCTAAGAAAGCTGAAGAAGTTAATGGTGTTCATTTTTTCTTCTGGGAGTTATGCAGAAATTTTGCCCAAGCTATACTTGTTCATACAGAGAATACCTACAAGACTTTTCCAGTGGCATCATAATGTTACAAACCTGGATATGGCAGATATTGACTGTATCCACCAACAGAAAATCTGTGTACCCTATGAATTGTTCCATTCTTTAATGTGTTTCTTTCATGCTAGAGAAGGCTCTGCTGTACCAGAATGAGATATTTTTGGAATGAATGAGATACATAGGTAATGACAGCCAAAACTTTGTGCAAAAACTTCCAGAAGTCACAAAATCACATCAGTGTCATCAGAATTGTGGAACTGTATTGAAAGTTGTTGGGATTACTTTAAAAACTGATTTTGGAAATGTTACTTGGGCTTACTTGTCTTGTTTTTTCAGGCTTCTGTACTTCAGCTTTTCTCTGCAACAATAATATCTAGCAGCTGAAAAGAAATGAAGATATTAAAATTATAATTTTAAATCCAAATCCACAAATATTTCATAAGACTATTAGAGCCCATGCAGAAGAGCACTGGCATTTGTACCATTGCCACTACTCCCAATAGGTAGGTCTACCTACATGAAGGGTAGCCTGAAGACTCAGGCTAATATCTGGTTTATCTTGGCTGCTGAGCTAGCCTGAATTAAAAAAAATCTGGTATCTGGCTGTACCAAACTGAGATAACGTCTTAACCTTCTTTCATTAAGATGTCATTTCACTTCACGTTTGTCAGAGATGAACTAAGAACATAGCTAATTAATTAGCTCAGATGATTTGGATGACTTGATCATTTGTCTGAGCCCTGAGGCTGCTCAGTAAATATCCACAGCTTGTAATGTAGTACAGAGCTGGTATACCCGAGCCAGATCAGGTGCTCTGCAGTTGTGTTACACCAGTATAGATGCACAGCTCTATACAAACTAATTTAGAGTATTCCCTGCTTAAGGAGAGAAGCAGCTACAGATAGAGCCACAAATGAATTTTTCTGTTTCTCAGCTAACCAGAATTACAAGTGCCTTTTTTGGAACAGATTAACTGCCTCTATCTGCTTACATCACAGAAGAGTGACGAACTAAGTTGATTGCACAAAGAATTACT
The DNA here is from genome assembly GCF_000699105.1 of Pygoscelis adeliae. Taxonomy (NCBI): domain Eukaryota; kingdom Metazoa; phylum Chordata; class Aves; order Sphenisciformes; family Spheniscidae; genus Pygoscelis; species Pygoscelis adeliae. Next base: position 4,237,537 of record NW_008824475.1, read on the forward strand.
TCAAAATTACCAAATGGCAGAAAGAGTTACTTCAGAAAGTAGTTTTTGTGGATTTTAGTAAGGCTTTTGATACTGTCCTTTACAGCATCCTTCTGGACAAGTTGTCCAACTGTGAGATGAACTGGTACACGGCCCACTGGATGAAGAACTGGCTGAATGGCAGGGCTCAAAGGGTTGTAGTGAATGGGGCTACATCTGGCTGGCGACCAGTCACCAGCAGTGTTCCTCAGGGTTCAATTCTAGGGCCAGTTCTGTTAAATATTTTTATCAATGATCTGGAGGAAGGAGTTGAATGCACCATTAACAAGTTTGCTAACGATACCAAACTGGGAGGTGCTGTTGACTCTCTTGAGGGATGAGAGGCCCTATTCTATTCTATTCTATTCTATTCTATTCTATTCTATTCTATTCTATTCTATTCTATTTAGTTATCACTCACCAGGCCAGAACCTATGCTTGATCTGCAAGAAATTAAAAAGGAGCTCAAGGCAAACAACAGAACACAGAAAACTTCTTGAAGGAGAATGAGAGAATAAAATAAGTTTTAAGGAGAAAAATGAGTATTTAGGCTGATGGAAGACTATAGGAACAGCCTTTTAGTGGAGGAAGGTACAAGGAAAATAAACTTTGGAGAAATAGGAAGGAAGCAGTGGACATTTGGGAGAGAAAATAAATAGAGAAATGTGTAGAGAACAGAGGCATGTACATCCTTAGGAGTACAGAAATAAATTGTACCTCAAGGTCTAAAGCTGGAACCCTTGATAATAGTATTATTATAAAGATATGAGTCTGTATCCTGTTCCTCCTGTAACACACCAATCCGCGCATCCATATCTACATATTTCAGCTTTGTTTGCAAACATACCCCATTGGATCCAAACCTCATATCCATAAAATAAGAAAATATGTATTTCCTTTTCCAGAAATTCCTCCCACAATTTTTGGTCTAGTTTAGTGTTGCTTTGATTTTCCTGCATAGAGCACAATGTGTTATTATTTTTTTCTAATGTTTGTTTAAAATATCTTGATAGTATTACCAACTAAGAGTTTGTTTGCAGTCTTGTCAAAAGCTGGAGATTGTTACTTGCAAAGCCTGAAAGGATAAATTATCTTTGTTACTTATATAGAAAGTTTTAGCATGTTATCACAAATCAATGGTGTTACTGTTTTTCCCTTAACATTTTGGTGGCAGCATTTATTGTTTTGATATTTCTTGACTCTTATTTTAGTGTTCCGGAATTCATTTATGCAAGTATTTAATGGCATAGCTATTGGCACTAGAAACTTAATTCACTTACATAAAGGTTTCCTTTTGGCTTATTCATAATTTAGAAATAAGCATCATGCTACACAGCCTAAGATAGATCCTAAGTGTGCATTTCCTCATTTGGGATAATTTTTTAGTGAGTTCTGTTCCTCAATAAATCTCTGACACATTGCTCTTATTTTCTGTCCTGATCATTGCCTTTTTCTGAAGCAACCTTAACTGAATTGCATTACTTCTTTTATTTTAGCCACAGAAAAATTAATAAAAACCTCACTTGCTCTGTTGAGTCATACAATACATAATTTTGCAAAGAACATCGAGTAATAAAAAAGAAAAATAAACATACAGCATAACAAAACATTCTGTCTCTTAATGGAAGTTCCTCCTCTGTTTTCAAAAGTGCAATGAACACTGAATGTGTTTCTGGGATGCAGAAAAGGGAGATGATCAACAGGAGATTTCTAAGGCATGAACAAAATAAGAAAACATATCTATCTATAAGAAAACCTACCTACAAAAAAAAAAAATTAATAAGTAATGAAAAACCTTTGAGTCTTACTTTTCAATGAAACTGAGGAATTACACATAAAGACTTGGTTTAGAAGTTAGAATTTTAGACCACTTCCTTGTGAAGAATTCTAATTTTTAAGTATTCAGATCTAAACGACTTCCAAATTGTTTCTGTAGTCCAGGACTTCTCAAGCTTTGTCATGCCATGTTCCCACATCTGCTGAAATACAATTTAGCAGTTTAATACAATCCTTGGTAAACTCATCTTCTAGGAATATGAAGTAGCCAAGTTAAATTTAAGGAAACCCAGGACCACCTTTTTTATGAGGTCTCTGGTAAAAAACAACAAGAAATTTGTTTTTGCAAATCTTTCACAACTTTTTAGAAATACGTGTTCTGTCTAGCTGTGTGTTTCTTCCCAGCTATTTGACAGCTTTCCTGAAAGCTATTTTCTTAGGAAATGTCTATTTGTGCCACTTTAACATCCCAATCTTTCTCTTTTGTTTCTCTTAAGGCTCTGTGCCTCTCAAAAGAGTTGTCTATTTGTTATCTTTCCATACTAACTTGCTTTTATTGTTTTTACTCATTCTAACTGATAGTACAAGTGTCAGAGATCATTCCCTTCGATCATTATACAGAAATAAAATATTAGGTCAAATATGTGACAAATCTGAGGCTAAACTGTATGGAGGCTTGGTGTCAGCTCTGGATGGTTTACAATACTGTGAAGAATACTGGTTAGTTTTGTAAATATAAAGAATTCTAAACAACAACCTTTCTTTGATGGTAGTTGCAAATTTTCCTATTCTTTAACAAAGCCAGTTGAATGAAGTAGAAAAGCTTCCTAGTTTCTATAGAAATGGAAGAAATAATCAGTATAACTGCTTCTGTATAGGTTTCATTTCTTTCAGCAACATTCTGCTCTCTTGCAATACACATGAGGTCTGGTAACCTCTGACAATGCCAATTGTTCCAGCTTATTGGGTTGCTTGTAGAAACAATAACAAAAGCTGTTTCTAGAAGGTAATTTGGCAGAATATTTAATTATCAAAATAATTGTGCAAGAATGCTCATTATGTACTTATGAGACATAGGGCCATATCTGGAATATTTCTCAGCTTACATAACCTATTCTTCCCAAAGTAGAAAGTACAAACAAACATTTGTATTACATAAATATGTCAAAAATCTTGATGATACATAATAATAATATAGCAGTCTAGACATGGTATATCTGTTATTGCAGGTTGCACTTTAGAGAATTTTTTAGTTTGTTCCTAATATTTGTAAGAGAAAAGTCATCGGTTTCATTAAAACAAACAAAAAAGTCATAATAGAACAGCTCACCATAGCGATAGGTTTGACATGTTAGGTTAAGTATACACGTGAGGCAAATCTGAACTGGTCTGTGTTAATGTTTGTTAATTTAGATCTTTATTTGAAAAATGGATCTTTAATATAATTAGAAATGTGTCAGTGCAAAACAGTTTTCAGAATAAAATTTCACAAGACCAGCTGAATATGCCAGTTAGAATACATCGAGGGATATATCTTGAGAAGTTACTCTATTTTCTTTGAGTGAAAATTCCTACATACCTGGATATGTTGAGAAAATGAGACAAAGAGCAAATATAATTTATTATTGTTTTCTAAAAATTCTGATCTAGATCACAACCCTACTATTCTAAGTAAACTCCAAACAAGCATCAATAATCTTTGTTTCAACAGGTCATAATGTAATCGACAATATGGAAAAAAAAAGAACCAGAGAAAAAGAATTGTTACTCATGAGGTTAAAGAGAATTAGTCATTCGCACCCCACAGAAGTCCCACAGAAAGCTAATAGAAATAACATTTTATTTCTGAAAGGGATTCAGCTTGAAATTAGCTATAAGTTATACCCATGTGGACAGAGAAAAATAATCAGCCTTTTGTACACACTAAAAGAAAAAAGATCACATGATCTTTTTTTTTTTTTGTACTCTTGTCTCCAGGTATTTTAGTTCTCAAAACAAGACTAGTTCCTTTTATACAAGTTAAAAAGTATTATTCTAAAGACAATATTGACTTGCTCATATACTTTTTCCTTTTTTTTTTTTCATCTGCATGACAACTGTAGGATTATGAGAAGTAAAAAGCTGAAACAAGCCAGGACACTGAAGCAGTCCTGCCTCACAAGATAAAATATTGGTGGAGAGTAAATTTCCTCCTCAGGGAGAGCTTCCATCAGATGATTACAGGTAAATAATCCAGATGTTCAGATTTAACTCGTAGTTTGATTTTAAACCATTCAGGCTTAAAGACTAAAAGCCCATTTTACCTGGATTGTTGTTTACAGCCATGCTATCCTCTTTTTGTAATATTTGCAGGACTGGAGTAGATGGGTGCTGGCAAAATTTGGACCAGAATGTTCTGGCAAATCCAGGCACCAAGCCAAAAGAAGAAAGGCTCTTCAGAAAACTCTGCTTCTTTAAGGTTTACATAAGTTTTTCAAAAGTTTCAGGTTTTTTTCTTTGTTTGTTTATTTGTTTGAGATTAGACCTCGGTAGAAATTTTGTTATTGTTTATTTTGGATTTGGGGTCGAAAGCTGATAGACCTTTTTCTCTGGAAGATATACTAAACTTACAGCCATGCTATACGTGTCAAAGAAAAAGGGAACATTTGTGGGTGTGTATATATGCTCATATATATACACATGTACATACACATACATATATACATATGTATGTATATATGTAAGATCTGTAGACACATGTATAGATATGTTGATGTTTGCCTGTGTGTATAGATACATGTAAAGTGAGGGAAATATGGTTTCCGTGTGAATGTAATAAAGAATGTAATAAATATTGAGAAAGCAAGGCAGCTGTATAGTATTTCTCATTATCTTCACCATTCAATGCATAATTCTAACTTATATTTCTGCATAGTGTCAAATATTTACCCTGAATGCAGAATTACTATTTTATTCATGAGTTTCTCCTTTAGCAGTTGTACTATATGAGTTTTTGCCATATCATCCCTGTGAGGTGAAATACTGCAGATACAGAAACTGCACAAACCTTTTGTAAACTCACTGTCACAGTGGGGATTAGTCTTCATGACAGTCTCATTCCCATGTCTTTCTTTATTCTCCAAACTGCCAGTTGCACAAATCATCGGCTCTACCTATTGCTTTTGTTTGCTGTGTCTTATTCAGGAAGATCTCTCTTAAGTGGGATAAACTACCCACCCAGAAAAAAAGTAACATAGTTACAAATTGCAAAAGTTTTATTTTAGGTGACTTGACTGATCAGGATCCTCTGACAGATCTTTATCTTTCTATGTGATTTTAACAACTGGACCTTTTTAGGTTTTGGTTGTTTTTTATATACTTGCTACATTCTTTACACAAATTTCTAACTTCCAAAGCAAAACCTTCAGTACTTACAAAGCCATGATGGCCTATGTACTGAAGTCTCATTTTACCTTCCTCTTGAATTTTCTCAGCGTTATGTCCTGATACAGTTCCAGAGAACAAATCCTGTGATACTTGCATCCTTTCTTTTACAAATGTGGTAGGTTGATCCTGGTCAGCAACCTGAGGTGGGTTGTCCTTGGCTGGCTGCCAGGTGTCCACCAAGCTGCTCTGTCAATCCTCTTCCTCAACAGGACAGGGGGAGAAAATATGATGAAAAGCTCATGGGTTGAGATAATGACAGGGAAATCACTCAGCAATTACTGTCATGGGCAAAACAGACTTGGGGAAAGATAATTTAATTTATTACCAATTAATAAGAGAGTAGGATAATAAGAAGTAAGACTAAATCTAAAAACACTTTCCCTCATCCTTCCCCTCTCCCCAGGCTCAGCTTCACTCCCAAATTCTCTACCTGCTCCCCCCAAGTGGTGCAGGGAATGGGGGATGGGGGTTGCAGTCAGTTCATAACACTTTGTCTCTGCCGCTTCTTCCTCCTCATGCTCTTCCCCTGCTCCAGCATGGGGTCCCTCCCATGGGAGACAGTCCTTCATGAAATTCTCCAACATGGGTCCTCCCCACGGGCTGCAGTTCTTCAAGAACTGCTCCAGCATGGGTCCTTTCCACAGGGTTCCGTCATTCAGGAACAGACTGCTCTACCGTGGCTCCCCAGCAGGGTCACAAGTTCCTGCCAAGAACCTGCTCCAGCAAGGGGTCACAGCTTCCTTTGGGACACATCCACCTGCTCCGGCGTAGGGTCCTCTACAGGCTTCAGTGTGGCTATCTCCTCCACTGTGGACCTCCATGGGCTGCAGGAGGACAACCTCTGTCACCATGGGCTGCAGAAGAATCTCTGCTCTGGTGCCTGGAGCACCTCTTCCCCCTCCTTCTTCACTGACCTTGGTGTCTGCAGAGTTGTTTCTCTCACATATTCTCACTCCTCTCTCCCAGCTGCTGTGGCACAGTATTTTGTAATCCTTTTTTAAATATGTTTTCACTGAGGTGCTACTAACATTGCTGATTGGCTCAGCTTTGGCCAGCGGTGGGTCCATCTTGGAGCCATCTGGAACTGGCTCTGTCTGACATTGGGGAAGCTTCCGGTGTCTTCTCACAGAATCCATGCTTACAGCCCCACCGCTACCAAAATCTTACCCCACATAAACCAAATAGACAACCAAACACTACCCTTCCTTTCAATCACTGCCCTTTCCCAAGGAATGGGGAGAAAAAAATTGAAGGAAAGCAAAAAGACTTGTGGCTCAAGATAATGAGTGTTTTAAAAAGAAAAGCAAAACCACTTTCCTGGAAGGCGGAGTCTCATCAGGTGTAACAGTTGATTGGGAAGACAAATGCAGTAACCATGAACATCCCTCCTTCTTCTTCCTTTCTCAGAGCTTTTATTACTGAGCATAACATCATACCCTATGGCAAATCCCTTTGGTCAATTTGGGTCAGCTGTCCCAGCTGTGTCCCATCCCAGCTTCTAGCCCACCCCCAGCCTACTCGCTTTGGGAGAGGGGAAGAGAGAGAAAACCTTGACACTGCAAGCACTGTTCAGCAGTAGCCAAACCACTGGTGTGTTAACACTGTATTAACCACAAATGCAAAGCACAGCACCATAGGGGCTGCTATGAAGACTTTATAACTTCATCCCAGCCAGACCCAGTACAATGAACAATAAGGTACATGACTAGAAATGTTATGATATTCTGCATACCCAGAGATCATGTTTCATCCAAAAAAATAATCCTTACAGTGTTATGTAAAAATGAAATAAGTGATGAGCCAGTCAAGTTACTTATATTTAGAGTGATAGAACCAGCCACTATGAGATATTTTAAAATGTGTTAAAAGCAGACAAGGTTATTTTTCAATAGTTAAGTTTAATAAGAAGACATATTTAATTTTTTTAACTCCTGATAATGAAGAAATAAATAAGTCAAAAGAAAAAAAACGCAAAACAAAATAAAAACAAACCAACAAACATTTTTCAGGGAAAATGTTCAGCAAAGGAACATTCTTTTTCAAAGAAGTACTGATTATTTTATATCTTATGACAGCTGAGCAAGATAGGTTTTATAAAATATTGGTAGCAAGTAACAGACAGTATTATTGGGTTTGTGACAATGATGGTAAAGTAATCAATTTTTTTTGTAAATGCCAGCAAATGTGATGATTTACACTTTTCCTAAGTCGAAATTCACTAGGGATTTCGGAACATATTCAAAACTTTGTACTCCTAGATGAAGTCCTCATATGCTATAAGCCAAGAAGACAGAGATGTCAATAACAAAGAAAATGGCACCAAGCCATGCCAGTGAACTGCAGTAGGGACGTTTAATTTAAATTAAGAAGACAGAAAAAAAGAAAGAAATCTCTTCCATTTCCCTTATTAGTCTTTTATAAGTGCTTGGGCTAAAGCAGAGAGAGAAATAAACATAAAAAACACTCACATGAAATGCATGTTTGTAGAGATTGTATAGAAAAAAAATTGATATTGTAAGTTTCTTACATTTAAATACAGAACTATTGGAAAGCATCAAGGAAACTGAAGGGGGGAAAATTAATACATCCATGAGAATGTTAGAGTGAGGGAGACAAAGATGCTGACAATGACCCAAAGAATGAGGCTGAACCAAACTTTGAGATAAATAAACTCTGTAAGTCTGTTACAGGGTGAATATGACTAATGGTCATGACTGGAAAGAAGCTATTAAAAATACAGTTGTGAGTAACTTAACACTGTATGTTTCCAGCTTGAGAGTTCGTATGTTTTAACACTTTATAATGTTATGCTAATCAAGATTTACACGGGGAAAATCTTGGGCAAAATATATAGAATATATATTTATGTTATAATAAAAAAAAAGTTAAAAAAAAATCAAGATTAAATTAACAGAAATGTTGAGCAAACACTTATGATCTGAGCTTGTGTTTAAACACAGAACCTAAGTGAAGTGTTTCTGAAGTTTTAAATAATGTTTCCCATTCATGAGCTTTTCTTCCAAGCAGAGAACATACAGTATATGTTTATGCTTGTGTACATATAATGTATGTATATGTGTTCCTTTTTATTATTATGAGGGAGAAAACAGACTTCTTATAGCACTGAAGATTCTGCATGGGAACATCAAAATTAAAGGGAGCTTCCCTTTCCTTGCCTTTTTAAGATTTTCAGATGTAGACTGAGGGCTATTCAGTGTTTTTCCTTTGTTTGCTCTGTTCTCTAGCTCTTTTGCTAAAGTTTGCACTTGTTGTAAGTGCTTCTCTTTTTGAGTAATTTAGAATATATGGGAGTATTAACATTAAATTTACATATAACTCTTAAGGAGAAATAAAAATATTAACATCTTCAGAAGCCTACGTATGAATACCGTGTGAGCAATCCCAAGTACTGAGTCAAACTCTGTTGAATAAGTATGCGTAAACATTTGCAATCTGGTAGTCCTGAAACAGTAATTCTGTAGGTGTTAGGAGTTAAATCAAATAAAACTAAGGAATCTCTCTAAACTTGTTTTGTAAAGATAACTCGAAGTCAAGTCTTCAGTCAATTTGCTTAACCTTACCTTCATTAGTGCGAATAATAACAGAAGTAAATTTCTCAAATATGCTTTATGAAGTTAGTAATAAAAATCAAAGACACAATGAGGACAGCATGAACAAAAATCTGAGCTTTTCCCCTTTTTTATGTTTTTTATTATTTTTTCAATCATGTATATACTCATCCTTTTATAAGATTTCTTCTAGCACATTTTCAGTAGCACAATTTATTTCACTTATATAACCCTTAAGGCTTCTTACTCGTTTGCAGTAAGACCTATACATTTACTAAAACTTTATGTAAAAATAAAATCTGAATGAAATTCTGTCTATCTTCAAAATTCATGGAAAGAATTTCCAAATTTTGAACAACTGTTTTCATAAAATACAGGAGTAAAATGCTGGCTCTCAAATTTTCATTGAATGAAGTTCCAAAAAGTTCTAAGACATTTTTACTTCAGTATTTTTGAGTGAAAAAGAACCCAATCAAAATTATTGTTGTATTCATGAGAAGAAAGCATGTTCTTTGCAATTGTCCCTTACAGAAACTTGTATTTACAGTGACACTCCCTCGGTACTCTGTATTTTGCTTGACGGATAGTCCATGTTACATTGAAGAAGTGATTCTCCAGAGACTTGTACTAGCTGAATCTAAACAGAAATCTTCTTGTAAGAGCTAACTTACAACTTAGACTAACCTGGAAAAAAAGTAAATTGTATTATTATTATTATTATTATTATTATTAAAAAAACATAACACTGAGGCTTTCCATTTTCTTTGTGTAGCTATTTGCTGGGGCAAATTAGTGATAACTCTCATGAAAATGAGTACTTCCGTTAAGGTGTTGCAGAATTGGGCCACTTTTTTTTTTTTATATGCAGTAAAAACAATGTCATAACCTACAAATTAAGAACTTCATATTATCATTTGTTAAGTATGTTTAACCATTCAATGTTTTATTGGGTTTTTTTGAAATATGGAGATTTTCCTCAGAAAAAGGACAACACTTGGATTACTTGGATTATCACATTGACTTACACATTATCACAAAAATATACACTATCACCACGTTACTTAGAATTAAACTTATATTGGCAGGTGGCCTAATTTTTAAGTATAGTTTTTACCTGAAGATATTTTTAAAGTGACTTTTGCCAAATATAAAGTATGAAAAAGGACTTAAGGTCATGGTTGATAAACAGTTGACCATTTAATCCTTGTCTGATGCTGTAACACTGGAGGCCAACACAATATATGAATTATATTTTAAATTCCCTTACATGAAAATGCAAAGGAGGAATTTTGAGGTTGTATTACTTCTGTACATTAAATTAATGAGACCAGTATGGGATATGAGAGCTTGAGAAACTGTAGAGGTTATAGCTAAAAGAATTACAGAAATAATTCGAAGTGAAGGAAACCATATTTTATGGCAAGAAACTAAGACTTTTACTTTATGTAGTGATGACTTGATCAATGTCTACAAGAACCCAGAAGAAACAAAGATTGCTGACAGTATGCTGGCCTTTAATCTAGAAGAATAGAACATGACAACCCAACTTCTAGAAGATAAACAAACTTCACAGAATAATACAATAGTTTGGGTTGGAAGGGACCTTTAAAGGTCATCATGTCCAACCCCCCTGCTCTGGGCAGGGACATCTGCAACTATATCAGGTTGCTCAGAGCCCCATCCA
>NW_008824475.1:4248573-4258417 GCF_000699105.1 Pygoscelis adeliae
CTCAACGCTTTCATCCCCCAGCCTGTATTGATACTGGGGGTTGCCCCGACCCAGGTGCAGGACCCTGCACTTGGCCTTGTTGGACCTCATGAGGTTCACACAGGCCCCCTTCTCAAGCTTGTCCAGGTCCCTCTGGATGGCATCCCATCCTTCAGGCTTGTCAACCACACCACTCAGCTTGGTGTCATCTGCAAACTTGCTGAGGGTGCACTCGATCCCACTGTCTGTGCCACTGATGAAGACATTAAACAGCACCACTCCCAATACGGCCCCCTGCGGGATGCCACTCACCACCAGCCTCCATCTGGACATTGAGCCATTGACCACTACCCTCTGGATGTGACCATCTAACCAATTCCTCACCCACCAGACAGTCCACCCATCAAGTCCATACCTCTCCAGTTTAGAGAGAAGAATGTTGTGGGGGACCATGTCAAAGGCCTTACAGAGGTCCAGATAGATGACATCTGTAGCCCTTCCCATGTCCACTGATGTAGTTGCTCCATCCTAGAAGGCCACTAGGTTAGTCAGGCAGGACTTGCCCTTGGTGAAGCCATACTGGCTGTCTCGAATCACCTCCCTGTCCTCCATGTGCCTTAGCATAGCTTCCAGGAGGATCTGTTCCATGATCTTGCCAGGCACAGACGTGTGACTGACTGGCCTGTAGTTTCCCGGGTCTTCCTTTTTGCCTTTTTTAGAAATGGGGGTTATGTTTCCCCTTTTCCAATCAGTGGGAACTTCACCGGACTGCCACGACTTCTCAAATACAATCAAATAAATTTCAATAACATCAGCTCGATAAGGCCAAATATTCTAATCACAGAAACAGCTTACGTGGGAAGCAGTAGAATACATATTATTTTAAGACTTCAGATCAGGATATACTGTAGCTGAGACAGATATTATTAGAAGGGTTTGAGGAAAAAATTACTAGATGTGGGTCAACAATCTGCATTATTCAAAAGGTCACTATTCAGTGACCATAACAGATCTTTTTAGCCTTGGAAATTCTAACTATATGAAAACTTTAATAAACCATGTACTTTAATGGACTTTGCCTTACAAAATTTCAGTGCACTAACCAGGATTTTATTTTTAACAGTTTTCACATTTTGCAGTCCCACAATACTTCAGTTTTTCTAGTGCTTTTGAAAAGGTGGGGGAAAAAAAGTTTTATTAGCAGAACCCCACAACTTTATGTTCTTTGATTTTCTGAAGCTTGCCATGCCATTCCACTTCATATGATACCTAATATAAATAGGGTAGTCTTCTCATAGGATTTATACACAGCTCCTCTGAATAATTCCATCTACTAGCCTCATTTTGTGTTTTCCTATTAACTGTAATGTATGGCTCAATGCTTTCTAAGTTCTTTATATACTGACCCAACCAGAAAACATGTTATATGATCAAAATTTACCGGTCTTTAATGACAGTTTGGATGCATGTCAAAAGTGTACTATTGCCTTCATCATGGTGATATGTTTCTATACCTGATTTAACATAGCATTTAATTGATTTCTTTTTATTAATGAAATAAGTCACTTTAAGTCTCCACATGGAAAAGTTTTCACCTTTTTTCTTTTTGAAACACCACTCTGTCCTGAAAGCTCAAATAACATTGAAGTATATAATCATAATTTGTGATTAAATCACACCATCCTCAAACACAGTAGTCAGGAAGGAGCTAATAAAGGAACTGAGTATCAAACTCATGTGTCACCCATCAATCAAGTAGAAACCGCTGTTGTCCAGGAAGAATGTGATTAAAATAGAGGGAGAAAAAAAACCCAAGATTTTTCCAATATAAAAGCTAATAGAAACTGTGGAAAACCTTGTGAGGAGAAACAGGGGATGTAAGGTTAAAAAAAAAAAAAAAGAAAAAAAAGAAAAAAAAGGAGAGAGGGAGTAGATGGGTTGTATATTCAGGTATAGAGAAGCTCAGACTCTGTTTCCCCTCACTTTCAGAGTAAAAAGTAGAAAAATTTAGTTCTATAATGGTCTCGGATCAGGGAACAGTGGAGGAGTAGACAGCAGGTCCTCTAGAATTAGTGGCATGCATTTGAGTTTCCTGCTGTCTGAGAAAGCATGTCTGTGTGGATGGCTTCAAACAACTGTTTTTCTCCCTGGTATACTCTCAGTTGGTTATGCAATCCAGCTCTCTTCTGGAAGATACTTTAAAAGTTTTAAGGAAATATATGTGAGCTGATGCATCCTACATCTAGTGTTCAGCTTGGTACTGTTTCATTGGGGTCAAGCTGGTTTTTGGATTGGTGCTGGCTCCGAGCACAGCTGGTTTGGATGTATAACAGTCTATATATCTTTGCTGTATTGCTTAGCTAGAGAGCTCGTAAGGTAAAACTGGTTCTGATTTCCCTGAGATGATTCTATGGTGGCTTTCAGTGTGACAACTAGGAAAAATTTGACCTGTTGTACTAAGCAACTGTGGAACTTCAAATTATAAAGAAATTTGTTGTTGTTGGATCACTCTGAAATCCATAACCAGGCAGTGCTCTAGAAATGTCAAGTGGTATTTTTATTTTCATATGGAAATGCTGAGACTAATTTACAATACTTAAACTACTTAATATAAATGTCTGTTGTGATTAAAGAAAACTAATGTAATTGTTCAACTATCTTTAAACCTGTGTCCTCAGATATGTTGACTCAGCAATGACCTGCTGGAAAGCATTTAAACTGCTAATTCGAGTTAATTAAAAAAAAAAAAAAAGTGTCTGACTCTCTAATGTTATAAAACAATGTGGAGAGCCATTACTATTTATTCATGGCTTAAACACACACTATGCTTTCCTATATGCCAAGTATGGAAAAAAACACAGAAAGATAACTGATGCTGAATAGGCTTGTTGTGTTTAAAGTAAATAAAGAATATTAAACACTTTACTGCAGTCTTTATTTTAAAGGGACTTTAATATTTTTTTTTAAATGGATTAATTTGATCCCAGTATCTTCAGGATGAAGGCTCAAGTGAATAAGGAGAAATCAATATATATTTCTTTGTTGCACATTGTCATAGTTGTTAGAGAATCACTATTATACTTAACAAAATCGCTGTGCTATTGGTCCTCTCTGGTGCAACATCATTGACAGTATGTTTTAGACTTTCACTACAATTATCTTGGCACTTGAGAGATTAAATGGCTTTAGAAAGCACTTAAGAACCTCATGTCCAACTTCTTAGCAGATAGAAATGTATTTATGCGCCTTCCAAAAAAAAAATAGTTTAGGTTAAAGAAATTTATTTTCAGAATTAAATGTTGTTATGCACTTTATAAGTAATATTCTTTAAGTCTTAAAACATATTAATTTTTGAAGTGTCTGTAGACTATGGATTACAATGGACTCCTTGGGAATAAGGAAACAATGATTTATAAAATGGAGACTTTGTTTTTTCTTAATATGAAGTCTAGACTTCTGTTAAATGCAGTGTGATATTTGACAGGTGGAACGGGGCGGGGGGGAGGGGGAATGTTGTTCCACGTCTGTTATTGAAATGAACAATTATGTTAAATCCAGAGGTTTTCCTAAAATGCTGGACCAGAACCCACATGGTGATTTTTCTGAACTCACAAGAAATCTGTGACTTTTTGGTTGCATAGTTTTAACACTCCTTTCTTTCCTTGCTCTGTAGAATTTGGAGACTTGTGAGGTCCCAAGCTACTTCCAGCTCACCCTAGTCACACCTCTATTACTTTGAGCATGGATTAAGGTCTGGTTTGTGCTTAAGTCCAAATCTTTTTCTCATTCATGCTGTGTGAATATAAAATAATTTTCAAGCATATATGTGAGGTTTGTCTCAGAGTGCCATGAGGTACCCCAAAGACTTTGCACCCAAAATCTTTAGAAAGGTCTAAAAAATTAAGGAAAGCTCAACTATCTTGTGCCAATCCACATGTCACCAGGGATCCTATTCTATCTTTTTAGGAAATTCTGTTGGTCGGTGTTAACAGATGAATCGTCTCAGCTTCTTTCTGGAAGTTTCTAAACTTTGTATGGTGTGAACAAAGTAGAAATTATATGTTAATGTGGATGCATAAGCCAAAGGCAAGAAGTGTGAAGGACTGTAGCCCACTTTCTCATTAAGGAGATGACATATGGCATAGTTATTTTCTTAGACTTATGGAGTTTTACGTGGTATTACTTCCTTTGTTATTCATTGCTCAGCTTACCATCCAGTGATTTACCGTATATATGCAGAAGACACCTGTGAAGTTGATTTTTGGGGTGTGCACAGAAAACCTAGTGAGTTCCCTTGCACATGCAAAAGTGAGATTGCAGGGCTGGAAGTAAGAAAACAGTAGTTTAAAGGACACTGAAATATTTAACTTTCAAAAAAAAAAGTGAAAGTATACAGTTTGTAAGCATTTTAGCCTTTCAGGTGCACAGTTACAGAACAACTGAATAATTACAGGATAGCTCTGGACAACTGATTGAAAACCCCTCCTGAGACTGAACTAAAAGTGACAATGATATATAGTTGTTTGGGCTTGAGATAGGAAGGTGGTATGGAATATGGTACTGTTCATAAAATTGCCGTCTAGGTCTTAGCTGCATGCCACTGATAGTTTAATTATGTCTATCACTTAAATCTTTCTGGAAGATGGTTGTTATTCAAGCAAATTCTGACTTAATCAAGCAATTCAAGATGAAGTTCTATGGCTTATAAAGGAGAACAGACTGGATTGTTATAATGTGCCAAAGATCCTTTACTTTTCCCAAATTTGAAATTTAGATCTTTATCTGATATTCAAGGCTATTTGGAATGCTATCCAGATTAAGAAAAATAACCGTGCTATAAATCAGACTGCTTACTAAAGTGCAAGTTAAACAATTTTTATATGATTTTTAAAATCTACGTTTCCTCAGACTCCCTTGAATATTGCTATAGCTTATGGTTTCAGCTGGGTGGTGCTCAGTTGCTGACTGAGGTTAAACCATGACACCTAGTGATCTGGCATCATTTCAGCAAAAATTCCTAAGATTCCATTTTGAAAATATCACTTATTTAGAATCAAGTATTTTATATTTTTGCACAACTACGGCTCAGACTGTCTATAACCCTTTCAAAAGGATCTCAACTTCTTAAGGATTTATTTAATCATGAGTAGCTCATACTATCCGTTAAGGAATCATTATTTCCTAAGTTAATGAAGTTAAATTAGAAATTTGAACTGGTGCTAATTAATATAGCAAAGACAATGCATCATGACCTGGGTTTGGTTCAAGTCTGGTGGGTTTGTAAGTAGTGTATTATAAGAACTGGGTTACTGGAGAGGACGTGCTTGGATGACGCATGCTATGCAGTATATGTGGACAGTCTCTTCAAGACCTTGTCTTAAAAGTTGTTGTAAATCTGGTCAAGGTGACTCAAACAAAACAAGTACTAGAGAACTATTTACGGCAGTAAGAATATCCTTGCATTGTTTTATATATATCTACATATATAATATCTTACATATTTATCTTTATATGTATATAATTATATACATACACACACATTGAACTTTCATCACAATGAATTTTCTGAAGCAAGACTTCCACAAAGCAATCTGTTAAGGATCTGCTAATAGGCAGCTCTGCTTTTGTCTGTTAGATAACTAATACACAGCTCTGCTGCCTAGTCTTCTGTGTGCCACACATGCTTTCTATGGGCTTGGGAAGTGTAATTGCCAGAATTCAGTTGACTGAGAAACTTGATCCAAGCTTTTAATCAAAACCACTCAATTTTCCCAGGTGCTTTCAAGGTTACAGCTCCAAGTCTTTCAGTATGCTTTGCATTTATGGTTTAACAGACAAGCAGATATCTGTACATTTTATTAAGTCTTAGATGCATCCCAGACTGGAACTTCTTATGCCATTGGATTTTTTGGAGGAACTGAGACACTAGTTCTAAGAATGTCTGAAGGGCCTGTGGCCCAGTACCATGTTTTCAGTAACAATCAACAGAAGTTGTCTAGGCCAGATCTTAATAGAACAAATTCAGTGATGTTTTCTCATGATCCTTTCTTGGTTTCTAACAGTTTCTGGCTCAGGCTTTTGGACCAGCTCTACCATTAACTTTTTTGGGGGGGATATACAATATTTAGTATTAGTAGTTCAATAGCAAAATGAACTATAAATTTCAGCTTAGGAAAGCAAGCACTCCCAGGACAAATATTGTTTCTATTAATGCCCATTCATGTGACCCTTTATTGTGTAAGGTTCTTGTTATGCCTTAAAGCTAGTAGAAAGGATAAAAATGTTCACTGTGACTGTTTCATCTATGATGAAACGCAGAAGCAAAAGCTAAATAAAGATGAATTAATTTGCAATGCTTTCTGTGTCTCTATGCAGTATTCTTAGTACAGATGTAACCTTTCAGCATGGTGATAGCTTGGATGAGGATGACATTTTTTATTAAAATAAAAACTTAACTGCATGATTTTAAAGAAATGCTGTTAGCATATCATAATTAGTGAAAACACTTTACAAATGTCTGTTTTTAATACTTTAAACTGGAACAATTACAGTATTTCCCACTAGGAAGCACAAAAGAATGCCTAAAGAATGGCTAAACAAAAGAAAGACTAAAAGACTTCAATTCTGTCTTTTTTACCCTCCCCCTTTCCTTCACAAATGAAAAACTGTATTGATCATTGACAATCTTCTCTCAAGAGAGGCTTGAAATGACTGTGTCTTTGATAGCACTTGTCCTAATTTGGTGTCTAATTAAAAGCCACATATTTATTCTTTACTTGCTCTCCTTTACAACACTTCTGGTGGTCAAGGCTCAGGATATTAAAGTTCTTCATGTATTAGAAAGATAATAAAAAAGAACAATGATGCTTTAAAAAACTAAACAACAACAACAAAAAACACTTGACTTCAGAGAAACCACACTGACAAAATAGGAGTAGAAATCTCTGCAAACAGCAGAACTTCAAACTAAATGAAGATGGTTAAATTGCTATATACCATCATACTGTGCTCATGATGTTGCATTAACAGGAACTATAAACAAGCACTTCAATTGGAAAGTTGGCTTTTCAGAGTTGGTTTCAGGTTAAATATTGGCACACAATATCACATCTATTGGTTTTAAGTGACAAAGTTCTGGTAGCAGGAAGGGGGGCTGCAGGGGTGGCTTCTGTGAGAAGACACCAGGAACTGTCCCTGTGTTGGACAGAGCCAGTTCTCCAGAATGGACTCACCACTAGCCAAAGCCGAGCCAGTCAACAAAGCTGGTGGTGCCTCTGTGAAAACATATTTAAAAAAGGATTACAAAATACTGTGCCACAGCAGCTGGGAGAGAGGAGTGAGAATATGTGAGAGAAACAACTCTGCAGACACCAAGGTCAGTGAAGAAGGAGGGGGAAGAGGTGCTCCAGGCACCAGAGCAGAGATTCTCCTGCAGCCCATGGTGAAGACCATGGTGACAGAGGTTGTCCTCCTGCAGCCCATGGAGGTCCACAGTGGAGGAGATAGCCACACTGAAGCCTGTAGAGGACCCTACGCCGGAGCAGGTGGATGTGTCCCAAAGGAAGCTGTGACCCCTTGCTGGAGCAGGTTCTTGGCAGGAACTTGTGACCCTGCTGGGGAGCCACGGTAGAGCAGTCTGTTCCTGAATGACGGAACCCTGTGGAAAGGACCCATGCTGGAGCAGTTCTTGAAGAACTGCAGCCCGTGGGGAGGACCCATGTTGGAGAATTTCATGAAGGACTGTCTCCCATGGGAGGGACCCCATGCTGGAACAGGGGAAGAGCATGAGGAGGAAGGAATTTTTTATTTTATAAGTTTTTATAAAACATACTCAGTGTAAATGTGTGTTCTTAGCATTCTTCGGGGTCTCAGGATTTGGTATGAAAAAGAGAAAATGTTTGGTCTCTGATTTTTTTTTTCCCCCACTTTGATTAAAATACATGCTACAGGTGTCTGAGTGAGGAACAATGTGTAAAGAGGTATTTATTATGTATGACTATAAGTTTCTAGATCACTGTACCCAACCTGTTGCAATGATCAACAATATAAAATTCTAATCAAATGTATTCATTTGATGAGGTATCACAGCAAAAAACCTGCTTAAAACTCACATAGTTTTTATCAAATCAGAATCAAAGTGGTTTATTGTTGGTTAACTACATATCATCCATAAATCAATCAGTGAATTACACTTTCAGAATCAGTATGCAATATAACAGAAACTGCAATATTAGACACTTTCAAAATGTTAATAATCACCTACACATTTCTAAATATTTTTTTCATAACTAATCCCCGAAATTATATCTGCACTCATATGTATGCACATGTGCATATACACCCTCACACACACACACACCCTTCCTTGGGACATGTGGGTTGTAAGCAGACACACCCTCTCCTGGGGCTGACCAGCACTCTTCTAAAGATGATGTAGTGGAATTTAAAAGGTTGAGAAATACATGGCAAAAACTACAAAATGGCTGCTACATAAAGTAAGACCAAGTAGATGACTGAAAAGAGCTGTAGTAAAATAAAACAAAACGGATTGTAGACTGTAAAAAGGAATGAGTAGCATTCTTGTACCATTACTCTGCACAAGAATTGTGTGCCATCAGACCAGTGAGTGGGAAAGCCACATGTTGTTAATATCCAAAAGCATATTGTCATAGACCATGCTGTATTACCATTATTTTCACTAAATAGAGGCCATAAGTAGTATATGGGTTCAGAAATAGAGCTGAAAATTCTGGGAATGCCTCAGTGGTTAATAACTATAATGACCTCAGTGAAACTTTAAACTTGGGGAATCACTTGATCCCTAAACCACTGATAGTGTAGATTATCCTAACTTCTGACAGTCCTTGCCTTCTTTCTTATTTTCTTTCCGCCCACTGTTAAAAATGGCCTTATGCTCATGGGTACTGTCCGAGGCATAACAAGACACAGGGATGGAAATTTCCAAGACCTTCCTTTTTCCCTCCCTTGCCCAGTCCAGTTTCCTCTACTGGTGCTATGAAAGACGAGTTTGGACAGAAGAGATAATGCACTGGTCTTATGACTTTGTGAGGCCATGTAAAAGTACAGATGGCACCTGAAAAACAGGATCTGGAAAAGCCAGAAGAGGGACTGCAAAAAAACCTACTCCTTGTGCATGTGTACCATGTCTCTCCTCTTCCCCAAAGAAATCTGTGTCAGGGTGCACTATAGAGAAATAGTTACATGTCCTGGTTTTGGCTGGGATAGAGTTGATTTTCTTCCTAGTAGCTGGTACAGTGCTGTGTTTTGGATTGAGGATGAGAATAATGTTGATAATACACCGATGTTTTAGTTGTTGCTAAGTAGTGCTTACACTAGTCAAGGACTTTTCAGCTTCTCATGCCCTGCCAGCAAGGAGCTGGGAAGGGGCACAGCCAGGACAGCTGACCCAAACTGGCCAAAGGGATATCCCATACCATATAGCATAATGCTCAGGATATAAAATGGGGGGAGTTGGCCGGGGGGGAAGGACCGCTGCTTGGGAACTGGCTAGGCATCGGTTGGTGGGTAGTGAGCAATTGCATTGTGCATCACTTATTTTGTATATTCTTTTATCATTATTATTATTTTCCCTTCCTTTTCTGTCCTATTAGACTGTCTTTATCTCAACCCATGAATTTTACATCCTCCCTCAGCCCCCACTTCTCTCCCCCATCCCAAAGCGGGCCTCCCCCATCCCACAGAGGGAGCAGGGTAAGTGAGCGAACAGCTGTGTAGTGTTTAGCTGCCTGCTGGGTTAAACCACAGCAGTCTTTTTGGTGCCCAACATGGGGGACGAAGGGTTGAGATAACGACAGATCTGACCAGAGCATGTTAAGGCAAATTT
>NW_008824475.1:4263812-4268538 GCF_000699105.1 Pygoscelis adeliae
GCAGTGGGCCAAAGTGAGATTCCATACAATGCAATGTCATGCTCAGTATATAAACTGAGGAAGTTGGCTGGGGGGTGGCAACCACTGCTTGGGAACTGGCTGGGCATCGGTCAGCAGGTGGTGAGTAATTGCATTGTGCATCACTTATTTTGTATATCCTTTTCTCATTTTCATTATTATTATTATTATTATTATTATTATTATTATTTTATTTTCCTTTTCTCTCCTTGTAAATTGTCTTTATCTCAACCTATGAGTTTTACTTTTTTTTTTTCCTCAATTCTCTCCCCCATCCCACTGGCTGATGGGGGAGTGAGCAAACGGCTGTGTGGTGTTTAGCTGCCTGCTGGGTTAAACCATAAACATGCCATGAACAAAACTATGACTTCTGGCCTATGGGGAATTTTTGAAGTAATGTCCCCAGTGAGCCCAGCTTGGAGGACAGCCTGACCCATGTGAGCTTTGTGCCCTTGTCTTATGGCAAGAGGTCCTTTCACTATTAATGTGGGCTGAACCAGAGGACAAGTAAAGGTAGCGTGTGGAGCGGAAGTGTGTAGAAATGTTTCCTGGAGGTGATTCTGTGGCAGACAGGCTGGATATCACTCAGTTTACTGGAATGGCAAGTAGATTGGTGGAGGTGGTGGAAAGCAGGTGTCTGAGAAGCATCTTGAAAGCTTGCAGGATTCGATAAGAGGACTTCAGGGTTCAAAGTGGGACTTGCTTCTTGGAACACGTTGGTTGTAATGGGTGATTGTGCTGTGTATTGAGAGAGCCCCGTGGGATCCATTTTATGTCACTAAAAATGATGCAGGGGGGTTTCCTGTCTTGCTGACACATATTGATCACATCTTTCAGCACACTAAGAGAAAAATCTGGCTCTTGCACACATAAAAAGTGTTCACATACTTAAACTAAGAAATAGCAACAGAAGTAGTGCAACAGAATGTTTGGGGACAGTTGTCCCCAATGTTTGGGTAAGGATGGACCATAATGAACTGCGGGGTGGGGGGTGGTGTTCCATGCAACTATGGTCCCCCAAGCTCCTTTGCTGGTGCTGACCGAGTTAGCAGAGTTGCATATGTTTGTGGTAGTGGTAGAAACAGTGATTTCTTTTGAGTAGCCTCCTCCTGGAGTGAAGTGAGAGTCAAAGAGAGAGAAGGGCCTTTAAGACAACTCCAGAAGCTGTTCCCTCATACTGGTCAAAGAGAAGTGGACAGAGCCATAACGTCCCCTTTCTTGTTGGAGATGAGGATTGTCGGTATGACACAGAGCAGGACTTATGACCTTTGATTATCACTATCAAGTCCAGTGATCAACAGGAGTGTTCAGCTGGGTTCATCTTAATTACCTCCAGCAGTAGGAGAGATTCTGTTGCTGCTGAAAGCCAACGTCCGCACTGGGTGTAATTCAGAGGATTTTTCTTCAGGCTAGTTTAAATAGCTGAAAACCTGTGATTATTAGATGTGCTTCTGGAGCATATCTATCAGTTTAGTGGCATCTGGAAGGAATCTAGTCTGTTTATTCTAAAACTGAAAGCCAAACCAAGTAAGTAGGAATGATGAGAAAACTTGCTTAAAAAACACATTTCTGATCTGAATTCAGAAAACTTGTATAGATACACCTTGATTATGAGGGTGAATCTCAAGCTTATAGGTTGTTTTCCAATACATTTTGTATCTCACATTTTTGTGATATGAACTAAGGTAGTCCTTGCCTTTCTAACCATACCATCAAAATGCAACACACACTATGAAACATCACAGGGATTATATGATATTTCATCTTTCAGCTTCATTGGGACAATTTTACAACGCCTGAGTTTACTGCTAAAAACTGCGAGCCATACACATGGTATGTAAACCTTACAATGTCATGATACTCTCCTGCCTTTCTCATGTTATACTTATCATATGTTCTGTAGTCAGTCGGGTTTCTTTGATTACATGGAGATTACGTCATCTGTTTGAAGAGATGAATCTTTACAACTGTAAAATGCCAATTACAGAAATAGAAACTCCTGACGATTAATCATATCTCACTTTCATAGAAGACATAAAAGCTTTCTTTGCTTGATATCACAGAAGTCCAACTTAGACTAGGAATGTAATTCTATCTGCATGAGATTTTTCTTGTATTTATTCTGTTTGGTTTTGAAGTGGTGTACTTTCCTCCTTTTCTCTTCCTAAAAGGAGTTCTCAAATACCCAGACTAATGTTTTGTTTTTTTTTTTAAACTCCCTCCTTCAACTTCACTTGCAATTAAAAATACAAAAACTTAAAAGTTAAAATTTGAACCGGTGCACTGAAGCAACTATCCATCATTCCACACAGTAAAATCTCATTTTTTTTAACCCTTATCTTCCTGTATTTTAAACAAATTCTTGTATTCTGTAAGCCTTATTGAAGAGTTGCTTTAATACTAAGCAAAATCAATATAACATTTTTGTGCAGCACCTAGCAGTCTGAAGCCCATGACTTCATTCTATTAATGACAGTCAATAAATATAACTAAGTAGCATTGCATGCTGATCATGAATAGTAGACACTATTTAATAAGGATCAAAACATATCTAAATATATAGGAACACTTTCTTAATAATGTCCATCCATATAATTGCTTCAGTGTTCTTACCTTATAGTTCTGTATAGAAAGTTTTTACCCTACTTCTCCTGTCCCATGAGTACTTATTTCTTATTTCAATTGCATCTGAATGGAGGGATTTACATATTGTTAATTTGCTCCTTGACTTTTTTTTAAGCTTCTTGATTGTCCCTGAACAATACTTCTCAAAGTAAAGAATGGCAAGTGTACAAATTGGCAGAGGTTTGGGAATCTTCTTCCAAAAACTGGAGTCTTTGCAATGGGAGAACATAATCGAATATCACCCTCAGGGCACAATGTTCAAAACTTCGTTTACTAGTGTTATAAATGAATTCACTCTTTAATTAGCAACTTGGAGTGTGAGAAAGAAATTACATGATTGGTAACATATGATGGAAATGAAGTACAAAAATTTTTTTCTGGACCAATACTGCTGATATATGAAAATCTGGTATTATAAACTGTTACTTACCCTGCATTCTGCAGCTGCAGGCTGATTAAAACTCAGCAGGAATATAATAAACAAATACCACCTGCTGCAAGAACAGGTGTTTGTGTCTTCATTTATAAACCAAAGTAAAACAGAAGATGTCAAGGGGCTGAAGTAGATCAGTATTTGGATTGACATAATTTGTTACTACTTGTCCTTGAACTTAAAAATATATTATCCCACTTTCAAGACTCCTTGATAGGGATTCAACACTCATTTCTAGAAATTAAGCAGCTCTCTGCCTTCTCTGTGCAGCTGTCCATTCTCCACACTATGTGCATTCACCGAAAGTATTTGTTTCTCCATTCACTGGTGTATAACATAGTGTCTTTGACTAAGAACACTGTACACACAAAAATA
The DNA here is from genome assembly GCF_000699105.1 of Pygoscelis adeliae. Taxonomy (NCBI): domain Eukaryota; kingdom Metazoa; phylum Chordata; class Aves; order Sphenisciformes; family Spheniscidae; genus Pygoscelis; species Pygoscelis adeliae. Next base: position 4,267,264 of record NW_008824475.1, read on the forward strand.
AGTAAAAACAGCATTTGATATTTTATTTAATTTCACTAATTTAATCAATGATTTGTTTGACATTTGTAGTCCAAACAAATCAATATAGTCATGGAAATCTATCATGTCTTCTCTGTTCCTTGATGGACTGTATACATGTTTGCAAAAGGAGATATATATATTTTTAAAAAGAAAGTACAAATCATTCTGCTTCTGATATTTATCTCAGTGGCACTTCTGATGCAGATGAAGCAAATTAGTATCTCTCCCAATGAAAGTGAAGGTCTGTTCACTGTGTCTTTCACATTTGCAACTTCTCAGGGGTGATTTCCAATTGCAGAATTCTTTCTTCATAATGGCAGTACTTAAGCAATAGCAATCAGAGTAGTTAAGTGTCTAGATAAATACATAAATTGACATGCTGTGTATTTGTTCATGTAAATAAAAAATGCAGTAGAGCGCATACTAATGATTGTGATATACCTTTAACTAAACACAGAATCAATTAGACTAAATTGATTAGGGATCGAGTGCACTCTCAGCAGGTTTGCAGATGACACCAAGCTGAGTGGTGTGGTCAACATGCCAGAGGGAAGGGATGCCATCCAGAGGGACCTGGACAAGCTTGAGAAGGGGGCCTGTGTGAACCTCATGAGGTTCAACAAGGCTAAGTGCAAGGTCCTCCACCTGGGTCGGGTATCAATACAGGCTGGGGGATGAAAGCGTTGAGCGCAGCCCTGCCGAGAAGGACTTGGGGGTACTGGTGGGTGAAAAGCTGGACACGAGCCAGCAATGTGTGCTCACAGTCCAGAAGGCCAACTGTATCCTGGGCTGCATCATCTGAAGCGTGGCCAGCAGGTCGAGGGAGGTGATTCTGCCCCTCTACTCTGCCCTGGTGAGACCCCACCTGGAGTACTGCATCCAGTTTTAGAGTCCTCAGCAGAAGAAAGACACGGACCTGTTGGAGCAGGTCCAGAGGAGGGTCACAAAAATGATCAGGGGGATGGAATACCTCTCCTCTGAAGAAAGGCTGAAAGAGTTTGGGTTGTTCAGGCTGGAGAAGAGAAGGCTTTGGGGAGACCTTCTTGCAGCCTATCAGTACTTCAAGGGGGCTTATAAAAAAGATGGCAGCAAGCTTTTTAGCAGGGCCTGTTGCAACAGGCCAAGGGGGAATGGCTTTAAACTAGAGGGGGGTAGATTTAGACTAGACAGAAGAAAGAAATTTTTTACGCTGAGAGTGGTGAAACACTGGCACAGGTTGCGCAGAGAGGTGGTGGATGCCCCATCCCTGGAAAC
>NW_008824475.1:4273264-4278391 GCF_000699105.1 Pygoscelis adeliae
GGAACAGGCTGCCCAGGGAAGTGGTTGTGTCACCCTCCCTGGAAGTATTTAAAAGACATGTAGATGTAGTGCTTAGGGACATGGTTTAGTGGGCATGGTGGTGTTGGGTTGATGGTTGGACTCGATGATCTTAGAGGTCTCTTCCAACCTTAATGATTCTATAAGTCTATGATCCTGCCAAAGGTAGGATTACCTGCCAAAAGTAGGATTACGTGAGATACAAAAATTACAAACATTTTTGTTTGGTTTTGAAATTCTGACAGTCTAGATGCTTAATAATCTTGGAGGTAAATCATGTTTAAATCATTATTAGATCAGTATCCTAGGAGAGACAGTAGAAAGCCTAAGTTATTCGCTAAAATGGCCATAGAGCATTTTGACAGCAAGCTGACTGGGTCTCTTTTATGTTATCGAGTATTGGAGGAAAAACTTCCTCTCTCAAAAGAGGAAACAGGGAAATCTCATTATGTGGGTAAAATCCATTTGCACTAATATTAAAGATGCCTGGAACTTATTTAAAATTACATTTCCTATATTAAATGTAATGAGGTATTAAGATTTAATATAGGTGAGAATGCATTTTATAACAGAACTAAATATCACTTCTAATTCTGCTCACAAAAACATACACGTCGTTATAGATTCTTTAGAATTTAACAACTACTATAGTTAAATCAGTAATGTAAACAGATTTTTTTTGAAGAGGTTTTTTTTTTTTTAATATAACTAGAGATAAGAATGAACCAAAGAGCTGGGAAGGAACTTAAATACTTTTTGAAAACTAAGGCTGAAAAAAAAATCATTGTTGAAGTAATTCTTATATAGATTATAGAAGGATGTAACTAAATTGAGTGAATATTCAAATATATATGGAAATATAAGCTATAAGAATGGGCCTTTTGATATGGAAGTCAAACTACATGTTTAGTTTAACAAACTGAAAGTTAAGAGAAAGCTCAATTAGTGTGTAGACTTATGAAAATAAAGAAAACTGATCTGACAAGTATTCTGTCGGTAAAAGCTTAAAATAGATGGGTCATAAATATGACTGAAACTTTCAATTTATTTGTAGTTACCTATTGGCTGTTGTAGTTAACCAATTTTTTTTTTGGTAGATAAAACTTTCACAGTGACATGTAAAGTTGTTGCAGAATATGGCTTAGGTCAGCACTTTTTTAACTTACAGTCTACAGAAATTTGAAGTAATTTATTGGAAAATGAAGCTACTTTGAATTTGGAAAACTGTATCAATAAGTAGAACAATGTAATGCATTCATACCACTCTATCATGTAACAGAGTACTAAGAAATATCTTGCACCCACCGCCAGAATCTATCTTCAACTTTTGTATATTTTAAAATCACTTTTTATGCTTCTTGCCAACATATTTCTCCTGATTAAGCTTCCTCTTTTGTTCTTTTAAAGCTATCTCCGTGTTTATTTGAAAAGTTAGTTTTTGTGATATCTATCAAAACGAACAAGACCAAAAGTTTACCCATATTGGGGGTACTTCTGTGCCAAAATCTGTTGTTTCATGTTGAGCAATAGTGCTGCATTTTCTTACCTCCCCCCTGTAAGTCTCAGGCTGAGACTTATAAAAGTGATATTGTTTCTTCCTTCAGTGTTGCACGGAGCACCTATCACACCACATATCTATTATTTCCCTGTGCTGCTATAATATATATGCTAAACAATGCATAACTGATATGCAAACTATTTTTTTATAAAAAATAAAATATAAAATATATATAAAATCTGATCAATTCTTATTTTCCACAGGACTGTGAAAAAGAGATGTACGTGAATGCCCAAGTTGTTACTAGTCCAGGATTTTTTTTTTTTATTAAATCGTACAAAGGATGGAGTGTGGTGCAGGGAATAGTTCTCTGTTCCCTAACATTGGTTTTTTCGTATTTTGTAGGTCCAGAAGCTTTCATGCACTGTATTCACTTAAAAGACAAAGCAATGAACCTTCTTCAGTACTCTTGAAAGCACACAATGATATTTGATTATTAGGTGAAGTTTTTCTGAAAGAGTTGTTCAGGTTCTTCAAATGCTCTGAAAAGTATTCCTTCCATTCTTCTTTATCTGAGTTTATTAAATTGCTTTTAGCCACAAATTGTCCCCTATGACTAAGATGTCAGATGCATTGTTTATTTCTGGTAGTGTCGAAGTGCTGCTGGTGTCTCAGTGCTAGTATATGGTATACATCCACTTGCGTGGATATAAAGGTTAATCACAGTATAGCGGCTGTTTTCCTCCCAACAATTTCTGTGTTATTTGAGACAGAGTCAAAAATAGGCTATTACTGACGTGTATGTTATTAGAAACAAACATTCAAGATGGTGAGAGATTATTTGTCTGAATCCTGTTTTCCTGTCTTCCTCTGGGAAAAGCTGATGTTTCCTGCTGTTGTTTTACTGGACTTGAATGAAAAAAATCAGTAAAGCTGCTAAGTGGCTGCAATAACCATGTAGTGAGTACATGGTTCAAATTTAGAATCTATTTCTGAATTGTTAATATTTCATGTTTTCAGAACTTGTGTTCATATGGATTTTATTCTGTGGTCCTTCTTCCTAGAAAGTGTTGCATTTGATTTTAAGCGCTTAAGGCAAACATTCTCATTTTTGCTAATAGGATGGAAATCTCAGGAAATATTCAACGGAATATTGAATACAATTTTCTGGAATTTGGTCAAATATGCTATGGTATCTGAAATTCTGTCAGGATCTCCAAAACTAGAGAATACAGTGGCTTGTAATCTTCTTTGTAAAGAGAATTTCTCTGAGGGGTAACTACAGTAGGGTGATCTGGTGCATAGTATCATAGCAATATCTCAGCTACCTTTATTTTACTTTCCTCTAAGAGGTTCTACGTGTGTATACTTTCCCTTCTCAGACTATTCTCTTTATCAAACAATATATTTTTTTTACTTACTACTATTAGTATAGCTTATTTAACTTTTGTCCTTCTTTTCCCTATTTGCCTCAATTATGATTTCCCAAGTATTACAAATTTCTATTTAAACTTCAAGTACTCCAAGTTATAGCACTGCATAAATGTTTATTATTACTGTTAAGAATAACAACAAAAAATAATAAATGTTTCACTAGATTTTCTTTTTTTGCTATAGAAAGCAGCAGAAATGTGAAATATTTACACTAAGGATTTTTTGTGAATGATTACATACCATATGATAACAGCTTCAACGTGTGCACCAGGTACTATAAATGTCAATAATAAATGTATCACTAAAAATGTCACAGAGTTAAGTGAAAACATGTTTGGTAAGGTTAATGAGGTTATTGCCCTGGGTTTTTGCTTTCCAAATTACATATTGAAGTTCTAGTTAAAACTTACAATAACATGCAATATAATCAAATTACATATTCAGTGTTTTAATTTTGCCATGATAATGTAAAGATCATCATTGGCATGAGCATTACAACTTTTGTAGAAGAATACATTGTAGAGCTAATGATACTACATATCTTATCTCGTGCTGCGATGAGAGCTGTTGTGGAAGTTATTACCCTGTTTGTCTTATGAAAATCATAAGGTCTAGGTTTCATAACTCCTTTTCCTGATGTGTGTTTTCTAGTTTTTTTCTTCAGACTCTTCAGCCTTAAGCCCTAGCCAATTCATCAGTCCATACAGAGTGTATCTTTATACTCATACACGTTTCCTCTAAAGCCAATGAAGAAATTCTGGATGCAGAAGTCTGTACTCATCATTTCATTCCCAAACTTTAATCAAACACACACTTTTGCAATCTACATCCTATGGGTCTTTGAAGCCTTCAAATTATGAGTCTAAGCATTCATTTATTGAGAGAAATGTCCACCAAGTTTTCCTCATGATGGAACAAAGTACATTCATAAAGAAACACAAACCCTCAAATCTTTGCTAGAAGATTCTGTGGTTTTGGAATATTAGATCAGTAATGTCCACCATGTCCTTATGTATGCAGTCTGGCTTGGACGAAGTTAATTTTCTTCTTACCAGCCCCTATGATGTTGTGCTTTGGATTTGTGGCTAAAACAGTGCTGGTGATATTCCAATATTTTGTTTATTGCTGAATAGTGCTTGCAAAGCTCTCTCTCCTTCCTACTGTGTCCTACCCCGCAACGAAAGCAAGTAAGCTGGGGTTGGACAAGGGGTAGGGAGGGGAAATAGCTGGGACAGCTGAGCCAAATCGACATTCCATATCAAATGATGTCATGCTCAGCAATAAATGCTGAGGGAAAGGAAGAGAAAGAGAGGTGATTGAGTGTCTGGGTGGGCATTTAAAAATGATTATTTCATTTTTAAATCTGTAAAATATTTTTTAAAATCAAATTTAAGCAAATTCTGCTTGAACTGCACGGTGTCTTTTAAACATAAGTAATCGAATAATTCTACTGTTTGCTTGCAGTCCTAAGACAGGGGGAGAGCATCAAGCAGAGGTATTCACTGAGCAGTTGCTATTATCTCTGTACCTGAGTTATCATACTTGGAGGAAGGAATAGCAGGATAGAGTTCCTCTCACTACTTAGTTGCTAGTATACTTCGTAGTCTGTAGGACTTCCAGGGTGAGCAAAAATAAGATGATGACAGCTATTTCATGCATTTCAATGAGTGTCTCATATACGGATGATCACTGTTGCTATCAGAGCCAACAGCAGTAATCCAAAAAGAAGAGAAAAAAAGAAGCTGTGATAATTCTTTAATGTTTTATCCTAGAAGTAGAACAGGTCACACTAGCTCTAATTAAGGAAGGCATGAGACCGGCATGGCTGAGTCAAGACCTGCTGGTCAAACTAAAGGGCAAGAAGGAAATGCACAGGCAGTGGAAGCAGGGACAAGTATGCTGGGAAGACTATAGGGATGCTGCCCAGTTGTGGAGGCATGGAGTTGGAAGGCCAAGGCATGGCTGGAGCTGAACTTGACAAGGGACAAAAAGAGTAATAAGAAGGGCTTCTACAGGTATGTCAGCCAGAAAGGGAAGATCAAAGAAAGTGTACCCCCACTGATGAACAAGGCTGGCAAACTGGCAACAATGGACGAGGAGGAGGCTGAGGTGCTCAACATTTTTGCCTCAGTCTTCACTGGCAACCTCTCTTCCCACACCCTTAAAGTAGATGGACC
>NW_008824475.1:4279668-4305650 GCF_000699105.1 Pygoscelis adeliae
AGGGGGGTAGATTTAGACTAGATATAAAGCAGAAATTTTTTACGCTGAGGGTGGTGAAACACTGGCACAGGTTGCGCAGAGAGGTGGTGGATGCCCCATCCCTGGAAATATTGAATGTTGGTTTGGACGGGGCTCTGAGCAACCTGATATAGTTGAAGATGTCCCTGCCCACAGCACGGGGGTGGGACTAGGTGACCTTTAAAGGCCCCTTCCAACCCAAACTATTCTATGATAATTTATGTTCATTGTCCGTGGGATCCAAGGGACTGTAGTCTCCCTATGGAAGGCATAAGTATGTTTCCAGACACTCCCTTTGTCGAGCCTCTGAATTTCTCTTGTGTTGGAATCTGTACTGAAGCATTGATTGTGTTCCCTTGGCCTTTTTGTAGCAGTATGTTTTTCCTGAAAAGGTTAAAAAGGCATAGGATGACTGCAGTGGGATAAAATTTCAAGCGCTTTGATGGATATTGCTTGCTGTTTATGTACGAAATTTAGTAACTAGATTATGCTTATGCTAATAGGTAGTAGAGAACGAGTTTGAAAATCACACCGACTTCCTCCATTGAGAAATGAAATGTGATGTTGGTACTTCTATGCAATGGAGGACCACATTTAACCTTTTATAATCATGTTTCCTCTTCTTTACAATCAAAACAGGCATAGATATTAATATATAAATATATCTATTTTATTCAATATATATCTTAATTATATGTGTATCTAAAAGGATAGATGGCCTTTAAGTCAGTGAAATGAGTTATATAACAAAGCAATGTGCTAATAAAATACCAGAATGTTTTGACAAAATTAAGCTATTTTTAGCTTTGCGGAAATTCAGGCAGAGGAGATGAGAACCCTGCATGATCTAGTTGACTACAAATTCTGTTGGCATGAAGTGGCTGCTTGGCACAGGTAGTTAAATTGTGGGCATAGTTGGTATACACTGACCTATTTTCCTGGCTAAAATCATGTATGAGGGAAATATATTAAAACAGTAACTTGACAGAATAGTTTTTGACTATGGGCTGCTTATGAACTTAAATTCTAGTGATAAAAAATATAAATTATTTTGTAAGGTAATTAAATTATGATACAGTATATTTTAATATGGTTATGAACAAGTGTTTTTAGGAAGTAGGAGATAAGATACTTTCAAGAAGCAGTTTCTTTCCCAGCACAATATTTATTAGTTTTTTACTGTCCCCTTTTAGTTGACCTTGATAGAAAGGATTAAGTTGTTAGCGTGGAATTACAACCTGTAAAGCAGAAGTGTTAGTGTTACCCAGTCAGTGTGTAGTGGGTAAAACTACTATTGCTTTTGTTTTCTAAAATAGCATTTAATATGGGTATCAGACATTGACAAATATATTTGTCAATTTCTATAGTAATTTGAATGATTGCTTAAAGGAAAAAGATTGGTAAAGTTCAATTACTGAATAGGACAGCTAAACTACAGACAGATGGTAACTTATAGTTTGAGAACCTCTAAATAAAGTTTCTTAAAATGATTTCCTGAAAGCCATGTAACAAAGGAACAGGACTATTAGAAGTAGATCTTAAGACTTTTTTCCAAAATATGGACAAGTTGGAAGGTAGTGCATATATAGTTCCCCCCTTTTGAGTAAGGTTGATGTCTGGCCTGTTTTAAAATTCTTTTTCTTTTTTCATTGTGATTTAGAAATTACCTCATCTTCTGACATTTAATGGGTTACCTATGCAATATTCCATGTTTCTGATGGGCAGAACTCATGGAAGCAAGAAAAAATTTATTAATAACTTTTGTTCTATAACTGTAAATTTTTGTCATTTGAGCTTGTCCATGCTGTCTTTATAAAATTTTGTATTTTTTTGCTATTTAATCTCTCCATCCATATCCTCTCTTTAAATACTGTGACATAATTCTCTGTCTATCATAGGCTAAATAGACACTGATTTGTATTTATCCAAATCACAGCTTAGAAAATTATAAGCATATGAAATTTCAGGTAATCTTGAATTTTCTTAAGCTGTGCATTTCATACAATTAACGTAAGAGGATAGACAGAGGAATTCTCATGGTTTCCTTTATTATTTTTATATATTTATATATTATTAACTTGTAATGTTTATACATACTCAAATAACTTTAACGTTATTCTTGCCATGCAATTTGGAGGAAGAGAAATAGTTCCATTAAAATAACAATTTATTTAAAATTATTACAACTGAGTATAGGGGGGAATTAAGACAATGAAGTGAACTTTCAGAAATATTTTCAGATTAATTTCCCACTGGAGATTAATATTTAAGGATTAGATTGTAATAAAATAAGGTCTGGGATCCCATTTCTGTCCTGGATATCTCCATGTGCCTGAAAGTAGATTAAGTTGGCTCCACATTTGATGTCCTTAATTTTTACCTAATTTTTACATTGGTGGTTGGCAGCCTGGGCTCAGCCTATGTATCAGGGAAATATGAAGACAGATCTTTAGAGAGTTTTAGGCCTCAGGTGGCAAAAAGTCCACACGATCTCACAGCCAGAAGACAGGCCTAGCCTTGTATTATCTAGATGTAGTTCCTGTTTTGAGTAGATTTGAGATTGCATTGCTGCTGTGTGTGCTTCTAAAAGAGGATATTTAGACTCTGTGGTAACAATGAGTTGACTTTTAGGCACTTACACCATTCTGCAGCATACATCCCTAGAAGTCAGGATATTTGTTGTATTGAGAATTAAGACATCAAACTTCCTGCCCCACTGCTTCAGTGATCTGTATTCTTTTTGCTGTGGTTCACAGGAGTAACTTTTTGCCATCCTCAAAATTGAAATGGCTCTGTATAGTGTGGTGATTTCTTTCTTTTTTTTTTTAAACCTTCAGAGAATTGCTACTTTTTCACAAGGGAAACCTAAGAAGTTGACAGAAATAGAGGGGGGAAGGCAGGGGGGTGGGAACAAATAAAAAAAAAAAAGGAAACAAATAAAAGATCTAGTCTTTTATTTTCTCATTTCTTGCTATAAAAACCTAGCTTCACTCAAATTTATTCCTGATTGGGTTTCATTCATTTGTTACCCAGACTAGTTAACTAGAGCTTGCAGTGGTGAATTAGGATCATGCTAGTAGGCCTTAATCAGTGTAAAGAGAAGAGTATGAGTGGAAAAGTTGACTTGGATGATAAGATGTTCCCTTTCTCTGTTATTTTATTTTGAACAAAATCTTTTTAAGAAATCAAAATGTTAAACAGGAACTTAGAAATAGTATTCGCAATTCTACGTTTCTTTCAGAATCAGCCTAGTGCTGATCTCTCACTTGAGATAGTGATCTTAAAAATATTCTATTTCATATTCTATATTTACTCATTTCCCATAGTTTACACAGGAGTTTTAACAGTACCTCGTGAAGCAATTACTCAAATAATTGTTGTGTGATACATAATTGTGATGAAACATTCAATTGAAAGCCTATTTATTTCCTCTGTTCTCTGAAGTCTCTGAGACAAATATGGGATTAAAAGAAAAGCATGAGGATCTAAAAGTATAACACGACTGACTAGGTCAGACTGTTTACCTGTATGTCTGTCTTCTATAACATTTTATAAATGTCACTTATGGTGTTATATGAATGGTAATAGCTTTTAAAGGCCTCATACAAAGCTATGGACCATGATTTTGGAGAAATGAATATTCAAAAATTTTCATTCCGGTTCATTGGGTTCCTGAAGCAAAAAGTCATGATCAATCATCCAGAAATATTGTAAATTACTTGTCATATTTAGAGCTACACAAACTTTCTCTCAGAGAAAAAAAAAATCTTGGCTATTACTGGAGTTAGTATTCAAGGTAATGAAGCTGTACTGTATTCCCTACTTGTAAACACCGTTTTTGAAAATAATGTGTGAGTGTTTTTCAAGGGAAGTTTTTAAGATCAGAAAAACAGAATTGCAAGATTTATAAGTAATAATTTGCCACAAAATGGAAAACTATAAGCAATGTATTAAACCAGTCAAAAATACAAACATACTGTTTTCTACTGTGTCCTCTCTCAAATCAATCAAGTTGGTTAAATCTTTGGTAAAAAATTTGTTTTCACCTACATATAGTCTGAGAACTGAGAAAGTGCAGGACATTATCTGTGCAAAAAGGAATGATTTAACTCAAGCATAACATCGGAGGGGAGGGGAAGTTGATTGATTAAGCTTCCTTGTAGAACAAACCTAAAACCTAAAGTCTTCCGGGAAAACAGTAGACTAGACAGATCTAACATACAGATAGGCTGTTGAAAAATGGCTTGAAGCTGCTGCTGCCAAAAATGTCTTTGGAAACACTGTATCTCAAAAGCCTTTTGCCTAAATACTCCCATAAAGTAGGCTGGAAACTCCTGGAGTTTTCTATAAACCTGTCTGTCTTCATACATGTGTGCCACTTCATTCAACTGGCAGGTGGTTTGATCAATACCTGAGTCACAGAGATTCAGAGATCTGAGCCTTTTCATTCTCCCCTTTCTGTGGCAGTGATAAGCCTAGTATAAATGTGAACAGAAAGATAGATAGGGGGAAGTGTGGCTCAGGTAGAGTTATTACTCCCCATTAACCTTTTCCAAGAGAATTTCAGATCACAGCAAGAGAACCAGCTCCAGTTTAATGTTGACCTAGAATCCCTGGGGTAATAACACTGAAATGAGGCAGTGGATTAAAAACTATTTCCCAGAAATCCTGGTCCTATTTTTAACTGTTGAATACCTACCAGTATGTATGTTGTTATATAGATACAAAGGGATGGATCAAATTCCCATTAAAATCCTCGGAAAGTCTCCTAAACATTTCAGTGGAAGTTAGTTCAGACCAATAGCATATACATCAAACTCCACCAAAAGTAGTCCTCAATACAGTCATGGAGTTCCAAACCTCCAACAAATGGAAAATATTGGCACTTAAAAGTAAATGGTTTCTCATTAGCGGGATTCATTCATTAAAAGCAGGCATGTACTGTCTTCAGTTTAATCACTGTTCTTATCCTTCTGCTATATTAAAATATAAATCTTTTGAATGGCATAAAACTTAATACGCTCCAGATATAGGAACATAGAGAAACAATACACTAATCTTGTCCTGTGAATTGATTCTTGCTCCTTCATAAGACTGCTAGCATCCTGTAATTTTCCCCTTCTGTCCATCTTGAATGGTATTTCTCACATACAAACCACAAAAATATGAATGCTTGCAAAGAACTCTGATATAAATATCTCCAATGACTCCAACAAGTAGAGAACATGTACGTTAACTGGCAACTGAAATTCTTATCTAATAAATCATATCTGACGTGGAGAAGATTCATATCATCTTAGTTGTTTGCAAACCAGGCATCTAATTTAAACTAACCCTAATTTAAGCTTTCTCAGTAATTAAATTGCAGAAAGACACTTTCAGGGGTAGTTCATGCCACTTTCCACAGAAACATAAGAAAGAATGAATCTCTTTAGAGTTGAGTGACAGACTTCTCTCTCTTCTCACCCCTACATTGATTGTTGAGGGAGAAAGACAACTACCTTTTATAACTGTGGCGGTGTGCTCCCCCTGCCCTGCGTAAGCAATGACCACCGGGGGGGGGGGGCCTTGGGGCCGCAACCAGGTTAATGCTGGACTTTGGGAATGGATGGCAATATAGTAGCCAAGGGCTGCCTGGACCAGTGAGTCAAACGACTTGCTGATACGCAAATATGACTATAAATTAATCATCTTACTCTATAAATAGTGGACAGCCCAGGGCCCGTTGAGCTCTCCTGCACGGCAGTGGGCTGCACGACAGGATCTCCCCTTGAGTAGGGATGCCTCTCAAGGTTACTCCTCGAGGTTGAGAGATGCCTTACCACAACAAATACTCGGTAAGTGACTAATAGCATGCTAAACTTTGAAATCTTAGCTAAATTATATAAAGGATTGATTGTGCATATATAATCCTTTAGACATAAACCATTGACCAAGTCTGGGACTAGGTTTGGATCCAGCCACACCTAAACTCCTCTCTGAGAAGTTTAGAAAGCAAGGGGGTCCTTTGTGAACCTCATGACTCAACGGGAGGGTCTCCCTGACAGTTTTGTCTGACCCTGTCCTCTATGCAGTAAATAATCAAGTGTACCTTGCCGTTGAATCTTGTTCACTGTCGCATTTACCATTGAACTTTGTTAATTCACACTTAACTCACTGTTTTCTATCAATAAAGTATTGTTGCTTCTCTCTTATGAGTGAAGTGCCGTCTCATTCCATCTGTGACAATAACATGTCCAGTTTTAGAGACTGGTAAGAAAATGCCAAATTTCCTGTATCCTGAAATATTTGGATATGAAAAATTTCTTGGCTCTATATCTTTCATGTTGAACAGTCAAACCAAAATCTTTATCCCATTAATAAGTATTATTTTATCTCATTAATAGATTCTAAGATTTAGTTTGGCTGCTGTGAAGGAGGGGATGGAAATATAATCTAAGGATAAACTTTGAAATCCTATTGTTCAAGCAAAAGTACTGGATTCATAATGTAGCCAAATAAGAAAACAGGTTTGTAAAAACACAGATTTTAAAACAGGAAGTACTAATTATCATCTAAAACTTGAACATCTCATTCAATGAGATGAAGTTAATACTCCAATGGGATGGAACTTAATACGCAAACCACAAGGTCACAGACTTAGAAATTAGTTTCAAAAAATGTTTGGTTTACACTGGGAATCATCAGCTGGAAACAGAAGAGTCAAAATATCTAGTAAATTGCATCAAGAATACAGGCTAGCAATGTGATACAGTTATAAAAAGAAAAAGCTATTTATCCTAAGGTATATCAGTTAGAATATTTCCAGCAGTCAAAGTCCCTCTTCCTACACGATAAATCTCTAAGATCTTTCAGAGGTTATTTTCAGGAAAGGTTTGCCAATAGTAACTTTTGCTGCAACTATGTCTAGACTTTATTTAGTTTAAATAAATGGATGAGTTTCACCAAGTTGAACGTTGAGCCAGCAAGGTGCCTGTCGTGGTTTAACCTCAGTCGGCAACTAAGCACCATGGAGCCACTCACTCACTCACTCGCCCCCACCCGGTGGGATAGGGGAGAGAATTGGAAAAGCACAAGTGAGAAAAACTCGTGGGTTGAGATAAAAACAGTTTAATAATTGAAATAAAATGATAATAATAATATGATAATAATAATAATACACAAAGCAAGTGATGCACAGTACAATTGCTCACCACCCGCCAACTGATGCCCAGCCAGTCCCCGAGCAATGGCCCCTCCCCGGCCAGCTTCCCCCAGTTTATGTACTGAGCATGACGTCACATGGTATGCAATGTTTCTTTGGCCAGTTTGGCTGTGCCCCCTCCCAGCTTCTTGTGTACCTCCAGCCTTCTCAGTTGGTGGAGCATGGAAAACTAAAAAGTCCTTGGCTAGTGTAAGCATTACCTGGCAACAACTAAAACATCGGTGCGTTATCAACATTGTTCTCACCCTAAATCCAAAACACAGCACTGTACCAGCTACTAGGAAGGAAATTAACTCTATCCCTGCCGAAACCAGGACAGTGCCCTTGCCATAAAGAAGGTTAACAGTATCCTGGGCTGCATTAGGAGGAGTGTTGCCAGCAGGTCAAGGGAGGTGATCCTTCCCCTCTACACAGCACTGGTGAAACACATCTGGAGTGCTGGGTCCAGGTCTGGGCTTCCCAGTACAAGAAAGACATGCAGAGAGAGTCCAGCACAGGGCCACTAAGATGATTAAGGGACTGGAGCATCTCTCATATAAAGAAAGGCTGAGAGAGCTGGGATTGTTCAGCTTGGAGAAGAGAAGGCTCAGGGGGGATCTCAGCAATGTATATCAATACCTGAAAGGAGGGTGCAAAGAAGACAGAAGCAGGCTCTTTTCATTGGTGGACCATGACAAGACAAGAGGCCATAGGCACAAAGTGAAACACTGGAGGTTCTGTCTGAATATCAGAAAACACTTTTTCATTGTGGGAGGTAACTGAGCACTGGCATAGGTTGCCCAGGGAGGTTGTGGAGTCTCCAACCTTGGTGATATTCAGAAGCCTTCTGGACATGCTCCTGGGAAACTGGCTCTATGTGACCCCGCTTGAGCAGAGGGGCTGGGCCAGATAATCACCAGAAGTCCCTTCCAACCTCAACTATTCTGTGACTGTGCAAGTTCTATGATCTTAAAATTAGATCCTTGGGTAGGAACCTTTCCTACCTTCTTTTGAACAAGTTTCTCTGCCTGGTTTAGTTTAAAGTGGGCATCTTTATGGCCTCAGCTTCTTAACTGTTGACTGCATAGCTTGAAAGTAAAACTGGCCCTAAAAGCATTTCCCATGTTTCAAACTTTTAGCTTCACTGCAGATTCTTGTCTTTGTAATGCACAAACCTTTTTATAAATCTACTTAAACATAATTCAGCTGTAGGCTGTTTTCTTAATTTTATATTTCTCTGACAAAAATCACCTGATCAAGCAAACCCCATATTTTCATTGACTGAAATTCTCAAAATGTTGTTCTTGCAACAAACTTTCTAAGAAACATCTGTTCAGATGGAAATACCTTTTTTTTTTTTTTTCCACCAGCAACCGCTTGCCTTTCTGCTCTGCTATTTTTTGGTTTGCTCTTTAGAGCTGATACGTTATTCATGAGACCTACAAATACACTTTAAAGCAACTTAACTTTTCGTTTTGAACTCTAGTTGCTTAAACTATTATCTCTCCATCTTTCTGGCAGTCTTTACTATGCTTTCTGAACACAACTAAAATGATATAAAATAACTCATCTGTCTGAAATGGACTTTTAGCTTGTTTCCTCATGTTTCATTATGAAACAGCGATAGAATGATACTCTGTAATAATGTATTCTATAATTTCTAGACCTATAGAAACTATAAATACTACTTTACACCTAACAATTATGCAATCTCTTATGTTTTTTACTTATAATGTGTGGCTTCATTATTCCTTTTGGGAGGCAAATAAAGTCAATCTAATAACTCATTCACAATACTGAAAAAAATGCACCCTCATATGGATAAGTGCTTTGAAAACAAGTATGTAGAAAAGATGCTTGAACTGGGCAGTATTTGGTAAAAGAAAGGATGAGGGGGTTTGGGGACTTTGTTGTGGGTTTTTCGGTTTGGTTTGTTTTTTTAAAGGTTTCACAGGCAGAGGGATATCAAGGTATCAGGAAACACTTTCAACTTCTAGTATAATGCCACTGTCAGGGTCTTTTTTTTCTTAAGCCTTTGATATAGAAGAAATGCTTGTTCTGTGATACTTTGGAGAGTGAAGCATAGTGGTGGTATGGGAGGGAATCAAAGTACTGTAATGCATAAGTAATAAACTTTTTGAGTAGTTGTATCTGCTTAGTCTTCCTTTCATATGAGGATGTCAACGTTTCTAGTATGTTGATTAATTTATATTGCAGTTCTAGGAAAATATTTTCCGTAAGTTGTTCCATTAGCCTAATATTGCTTATTTTTGCACTTAGCAATAAGATTAATTTTCCAGAGAGGTTCTTGTAAAGCTACTTACCTGCTGTGTCTGTCTTCTTTTCACAAGTGCCGTACACATTGTTTCACACAAGATTTCCTATTGTGATGCTTTTTAGCCTAGTTTTTCCTTTAGAAAAATGTTGTGTTGAAAAATGAATTAATTTCATCTGTTTTGTTGCTACTAGTTTCACTTTTATTATAAAATGCAATCTTCACTAAAAGGGTGGGTTTTTTTCCTCAGGAAAACAGATAAATTGTTCTCCTGTAAAATTTTCTGCAAGTCTGCGAGTTGTTTTTGTTTGTTTGTTTGTTTTTACTTTATGAGCTACAAAAATATATCAAATAATTTGTCTTCTACTAAGAACATTTCAGATACTGGGAAATCATGGAAACTAGAATTCTTCTCATTCTTTGAATAACCACTTTTAGAAAACTCATTCTGTTGTTGGATTGTGGGTAGAAAACTAAACGGCTACAGACATTGAATTCTTTTGTTCTTTACACTATTTATATAGAGAACAAAGTAGCCTTATCATGCTGGAGGGAAAAAAAAAAAAAAAAAAGAAAAGAAAGACTATCTATAAAGTTGGACATAAATAGCTAAAGTGGAACATACACTGAAATACTGGAAAACCTCTTCTTTGTTGCTATTTATGCTTATTGTTGCATCTAACCTAGCAAATATCTGTCTTTATGCCCTGCAATTTCAAAGGTCCTAAAGAAGTTTGGTTTAGTGTGTGTATATATCCCTCTTAACTTTATGAGTAGCTAGGCACATGTTGTTGTAGGCCATTTAGTTCCTTTCACTCTTGAATGGAACTGGTTACTCCAGTAATCATTTTAAAATCACAGTCAACATATTGCTCACAAGTCCCATTACCTGGACTGCTTAGAGAATAGACTTCAGAACGAAATTCAGATTAAAGTTAAATGTTGATGATCTTCCTGTGTCTAGAAGAGGCAAAATGGATTCAGAAGAAAAGGAAGTCTCCTCTGTGTGCCAATGAAACAGCACCATATGACCTACCATTTTGGGATTCTTTTGTGGTGATGAAAATTTGCATTTTATTTATGGAAATGTTAGTATCCTATTCATTCCCATTCTGTCCTAATACTGTCTGTGCATTATACAAGACATTATTTTAAATGAGTGTCATAGCCAGAAGAGTACAGTTACACACATTTATTCTCTCTTTTGCTCTATGAATCTGTATTCTTTTCCTTATATAACATTGCAAATCTTTACAGGAAGAAAATGGAGAATGTCCTTCCTTTACCCCATAAAAAAAAAAAAAAAAATTCTGGCTGTTATCCAGAAAGATAGAAGTTGTGTGTTGGAATACTCTTCAGAGGGTACAAAAGCTTTAATCTGTATTTTGTATAATGCAATTATACAAAAAGCTGTCACTATGGAAGTATTTTAGAAGTACTCCTGTGTAGTCATCTTCTTCCATCAGGAACTTCATGTAGAAATGCATCTCCTTAAGATCCATCTTTGTGTTTCTGTTCTCAGTTGTCTTAAACTTCTTATGAAGTTTTTACAGAGTCAAGGTGTCTAACATGGCTTGGGCTCTACTTTAAGGACCAATACTCAATTCTAGACGGATTTAGATTTCCTTATCTCTCTCTTCTTTTGAAGAAATTAAGACATTGTTTCTACTTCCAGCAGTAGTAGATTTACTATTACAAGCAATATAAAAGCAAAATGATCAGCATTACAATACTAGTCCTTACACACTATGTTGGCAATCTTACCTTAGTAGCAGTGTTAAAGTTGTGTTAGTCCCCCTTAGTTGATGTAGTTTTCACACAAGAGTAATTGTCATTTGTTCCTGGATTCAGATAATATCAATTAAAGATTGAATACAGAAAAGGGTCTTTAAACACTTCCAGGTTAGATATTTAAAACTAAACAAGTTCCTGGATATTTGAGCCTGAATATAGATCCTGGATTGCTAGATATGTTTGACTGCAGCTTCTTTTGGATGGTTAATTTATCATTCCAGTTTTCAGGGAAGATACGCTTTTACTTCTGTGTAGCACCGCTGATGATATAGGTGACTGCTAAATAAGAGCATAAAGCCAACATAAACCAGAAGTTGAAATTGTTTGATACATGAAAAAAGCCAGTAGCTCAGCCATTGAATTTATGGGATTGTGCCAGAAATGCACAGAGGATTTGAGGGAATTCTTATGATTTGTTTCCTTTAGATTTTATAGAACAGGCATGACCCAGGGAACTTTCCTCTAGTAATTGCTTTTAAAATCACTTCATGAAATCACTACTTTTCTGTTCAACAATTGTGGGTCAGGACCTAGTTATTTCTGCAAATCTGACAGGCTTTGAAATACTGTTCATAGTATGTGAATCCAGCATGAAGTGGGAGAGAATTACAAACTTCTGCAACATCCAGAAGTACTAGGTAAAATCCCTTCTGTGAACATCACACAATAATTACTCACCTGTAACTATTGAAGTTCTTACTACTGCAGAGCTTGAACCTGTGAGGCACAGCCAACAGTTCTGAGATACAAGGGCTGAACCTTCATTTGGAGAACTGCTAAACAGGTAGCCTGCCCACAAGCCAATGTGATGGGTTAAACCTAGGAAAGCATGTTCTACAATCTTGTGAACTAGCAAGAACTCTGTAGTTTATCTTTGAATACTAAGAATAAAATATTGGGCTGGATCCTTGTAGCCTAGTAAATATGAAGTTACCACTGTTAGCAACAAGTGACAGGCTTTGTACAACTTTTTAAGGCTTTAGGACTTTGCAGGTTTTGTCCAGTTTCATCTTGGCCTGTCTGAATAAAATTAACTTGTTTAACTATATCAGTTTTCTAATGACCATATAATTATTATCCAATTTCTTTGTTTTAATTTAGCTTTATATAATCATGTGGTATAATTTTTCTATAGATGGTGGTAGAAAATAATTATTCTGTATAGAAGGAAATATTTATCACACTAACAGTAGTAGTAGTATAAAGTAATACAGGTATCATGACAGCAACAGCCTTGAAAGGGACACAGTGCAGTGCAGAAGAGTACAGGCATATGGTATGAAAGGGGAAGCACAGGATGATATAGGACATCCCATATCTATAAATAACTCACCAGTTGTCAGTTAAGAAAATGTTGATTTGATTGCTAGGCAAAAGCAATTTTAAGGTCAATAAAGTAAAATAAGAATAGTTATCCAACACATGTAAGATACTCCATACATTTGGATGTAAAGTACAATTTCAATGAAGAAAAGCAAAGTGCAAAGCCTTTAATAGTATTAATTTCTTTATTTTCTTCTCATTCTGTAATAATTAAATCTGGCCCAATAATCATTGATTAGACTCTTCAGGTTTCAATTCTACAAACAAAAATTATTGGCTTTGCATATAGAAGTGCGTTTCCTGTTTTCTGTAACAAGGTTTTTGGTGTAATGTCCTCAGTTCCTGTCAAACATTGCACGTAACTGATTTCAGTTGTGAAATCAGCTGTGTTGATTTCTAGCAATTAGGAGACTGGTTTACATTGTTAGAACTCTTCCAGAGTTTTCAGTGTCAGGAGCTGACTTCTGCTGTCAACAATTTAAGTGCAGTCTATCTAGGTACCAATTAGGCATCTTGCGATCTTCTCTCTAAAAACAGAAAGAACAATTCCCCTCTACCTTCAGGCTTTGCTTAGAAGAGAAATAGAGCTCTTTATCATTGCATGTTCAATTGTGTGAATGTAAAAATGCTGTACTCCAGTACACAGTGAATATATTACCATTCTAGTAACAGACCACAGCTTTGCATTAACTCTGCAAAGACTCAGAATTTGAACTGATCAGTCTTGTCTTGTCTGAACTTGGCCTACCTGAAGCAATTTTGGCGATCCCTGTTACTGCTAAAAAGCTAGCAATATATTACCTAATTTATTTCAGTTTTAGTTTAGCATAATTTTTTAGTGTAACACCTACTGTTATAATAATTTTGATATGTTTCTGTAACTAACAGATATTAATTCTATTCTATTAATAGTGTTACTAATAGCTAGTAATGACTAACACTTATTCTGTGGAAAGTTAATTACCTGTGACTCTAGAGTAATAATGTACAGGGTAGACAGCCTGAAAGCCTGGGCAAAGGATAAGAACAGAGTCCTCAGGGCTATAAAGAAATCATCAGTGGTCAACTACTAGGCATTAAAGAAATGCTACTTTGGAAGTTGGGTAGAACCAGTTTTAGAGATAACAAAGAGCAAATGTCCAACACACGTATAACATGCAACACTTACATAAAAATTGTAGATTGTGGACTAATAAAGAGAGAGGATGTTGTAGAGCATATATGATCCTAAACAGACGATGGAGCATGACATCATTCCCCTTCCAGTGAAGAACTTGGGAATACGAATGACTTGTCATTAGTGTGTGTGTGTGTTGGGTTTTTTTGTTTTGGGGTTGTTTGTTTTTTTCTTTTGGCCGGGTTTTTGTTTTGTTTTGTTTTGTTTCACAAAAATGGAAAGGTGAGAATAACACCAAAGAAACAGGCAGATACTAGACAGTTTGATCAGTTTTGACTGTATCATGAAAGGGAATTACCAGTAATTGGATACTCTGGTCTATAATTGTTACTATCACTGTAACTGGACTAACAATGATTCTTTGTTAATTGTTAATATTAATTAAATTGTTAATACTTTAATTAGACTATCAATAAATGCTTGGGTTTGTATATGTTTCTCTAGCCCTCATAAATTTTATTATGTGGTTGGTCTGGTACCAAACCTTCAGGTTTGGTTGTAGTTTGGATACAACTATGTGTCGCACTACCTGCTATTACATGAAGTTGTGCAAAAGCTGAGTTGAAGAATGATAGGAAGGGGAAAATACAAGTGACAGAACTATTTAGGGGATTTGGGTTATTTATTTCAGATTTCTTTCCTGTAACCAATTCCAGATTTAGTTCTGCTGACACTTGTAACCTTTTCATTATTATCCCATTTTCATCATAAAGTCTGTACAACATATAGCTATAGTAGAACGGTAAGTAATTTCTCTGATAGTGATATCTGTAGAGACTCTGCTTTTAATTAATATTAATTAATGTTATTAATATTAATATTAATTAACTAATGGAATATTGGAGATAAAAAATAGACTATATATATTTTCAACTATAGTAGCTGTTTAAAAGACATACAAACTTAAAAAAATGTTACCATATAGTAGTAACACTAAGTTACTCTAAGGTGTAGATGGTGCAAGATAAAGCTTTCAACATCTAACATGTTCAGAAAGTGGTTTTCATGGTTTTTTTCACAGAGATATTATTTCTTAAAAAAAAAGAAGAAGAAATCCATTTCAGGAAAGACAGTTAGCACACAAATATATTGTGACAAATTATCATCTATCTGAAAGTCTTTATTTTGGAGAGAAAGTCAAAGCTGTGAAAGAGAAAGTGTATCAACTTAGCCAAATGAGTAGTTTCTGAATAATATTCATTCCACAGTAGATTTACATTAAATGTTACACCTCTGCATTGTATGTCAAAGTCTTGTTCTGATTTTTATATATTTTGAAAAGTTTAGAGGCTTTGTTTAAGCTTTGCCATAACTGACAACTGAGATGAAATAGAAGAGATGAACAGTGTTCATATGTAACTGGCAGAACTGCTGAATACTGTTTTCTTTCTGAGCAGAATGCATTGGCAGCAGAAAGAGAAAGGGTCTAGAGGGATCTATTCAACACTGGGACTGAAAGGACTGATAGCTAAAGAATATAATGAAAATATAAAACATCTTTGTTAGGCCTTAAAAGGCATTGCACATATTAAAACTCTTTGTAAGTTACAATATTCATTTTCTAATCTTTATTCAGAATACTGCTTAATAAATGAATTTGCTTACTTAAAAGATATGACATCTACTCTTTGGTAAAATTTGTAGATGTAACACCAGCTCCCAGAAGCAGTATAGCCGTATTACTAACTTGTAAGGTTCGAACTAATTACTGGGAGACACAGTAAATTAATCCAATGAAATGCCTACTCTCTGATTCTGCTGTTATTGTATACACTGTTTGCTCAGAACGGTGCTCCATTGCACAGATGCAGCAGCTCACATATTTGGAAGCACAAGCACTTGTTACAGAATGAGTGTTGAAGTCACACCTTTGTGTTTCATTTGAATTCTGCATAGTAATTCACTAATATCCAGTGACCATAAATACTGAACTTGGGATAAATGTTGACTTATTCTTTCGTTACCAGAACAGGGAGGTGGGTGGGAGGAGAAGCAATTTGGTATCATCCTACTGAAATGTAGGTTTCTAGACAGCTTTGTCTTGTCACTTCTGTAAACGATGTTTCATTAGCATTGCAACTTCACAGTTTCGATTTTTGAAATACACTTCCTCTAAATATCACATTAAAACATTGAACTGCATCCTCCCTCCATGATCAGACTTTCTCATATATATTTTATATGAGGTATAATCAACTGATTTAACAGTCAGACACTGCTGAGAAGGGTGGTCTAGCTCCATCAGCTTCCGTTTCACTGGGATCAGTGATCATGTAATGCGATGAGTTACTTTAAATCTGGAAGGAAACTAACCCAGGTGGAAGGGAATCTTTAGTAATCCAGCCTTATAACTAATAATACCTACTTTATTAAAGGATATTTTGGATCAAACATGTAGTAATTTTAATGAAACAATATTTAAATGTGACTAAGTATTTGTACTCCAGTCTGCTTTCCCCTTTCTTCTCCAATTAATATGTTAGCCTGGAGAAAAAGAGGCTCAGGGGAGACCTCATCGCTCTCTACAACTACTTGAAAGGAGGTTGTAGCGAGGTGGGTGTTGGTCCCTTCTCCCAAGTAACTGGCGATAGGACGAGAGGAAATGGCCTCAAGTTGTGCCAGGGGAGATTTAGATTGGACGTGAGGAAAAATGTCTTTACTGAAAGAGTGGTTAAACAGTGGAAGAGGCTGCCCAGGGAAGTGGTTGAGTCACCATCCCTGGACGTATTTAAAAAACATGTAGATGCGGCACTGAGGGACATGGTTTAGTGGGCATGGTGGTGTTGGGTCGACGGTTGGACTCAATGATCTTGGAGGTCTTTTCCAACCTTAGTGATTCTATAATTCTATGATTCTATTGTACATATAAATGTTGATTTATTGACTTGTGAAAGATTTAATTCTTTATCAGTTCTTTCTTTCAGAAACAGCTTAAGTCTTTAGTGGCCTTGTCAAGTTTGGTAATTTTTCTGCAAACAGAAGGTGCATAACAGCAGTGCTCATAAAATACTTCTGAAATTGACAGAGTGTGTTGCAATGCAGTCTCTCACCTGAATGGCTAATAAGCACATCCTAAAAATGTCAAAATCTTACACTGAAGATTGGAATAGCTTCAGGCAACCTGCAGCATTATGGGAAAAGCCATAGAAAGATGGAAATAGTTACATATAATTACAAGTGACAAAATTAAATAGTTAAATAAAAATTAGTTAAATAATAAATGCACTATTTTGAATCTATTAATTATCACTATTAAAATATATTTGTATATTTATGCATTTTATTTATTATATTTATATAATAGATTAAAATTTCTGGAAAGCCTCATCTTCAGGGATTTTAAAAAAATAAAACAAACCCACAACACATTAAAAATTACAACTAGTGTATTTGGTAGGTGATAAAACACGTTTACTAAAACCAGACATTTCAAAGTGTTGTTCTTCCTTTTTTTTTTTTCCTCATGCAGATGTGCAAAGATAGGCTAATTTGTTTTGCTTTCTTGTAGCTTGCCTTTTTCATCTTCTAAAAATATTGAAATAAAGGATCTGTATCTGAGGCATTGAATTAAAAATAATTGGGGCCTTATAAACTTGTGATAATGACCAAAGGGGGACAAAAAAGATCAAAAGATGTGAAAATCACTATCAAGCAACAAAAATAACTTTGCACATTTAGTATTTAATATCAATAAGCACCTTAATGAGATGATAAATAATTAAATTATCTGCTTGTTGGAGAAAATAAAAAATCTGTAACAGACAAAACCTGGTCTTACCTGGGAATAATAAAATAATATGAAATTAAGACAGTCATACTGATGATGTTAGAGTTCACACAGCAGTTCTTTACATTTTTTGAGTACATGTAGGATGAATACATATTAATTGGAGAAGAAAGGGGAAAGCAGACTGGAGTACAAATACTTAGCCACATTTAAATATTGTTTCATTAAAATTACTATATGTTTGATCCAAAACAGAATAGTTGACAAAATAGTTCAACATAATATTTACTATTGTGTTCTTTCTTGATATATAAAGGGCTTTTAGTGTTTGATAGCCAGAAAGACAGCAATTACTGGTGTTAAAGATGCAAATC
Organism: Pygoscelis adeliae; assembly: GCF_000699105.1. NCBI lineage: Eukaryota > Metazoa > Chordata > Aves > Sphenisciformes > Spheniscidae > Pygoscelis > Pygoscelis adeliae. The sequence continues at coordinate 4,297,540 of NW_008824475.1, forward strand.
AATAACATGAAGAAGTTCTTGTTCATGGTGATATATTTTCTATATAACTGTTCAATTTTAAGAAAGGCAGAAATTTATAAGTTGGAGATTTGTTGACTACCTAACAATTTAAGAATTAGTTAATTATTGACAAATACACAGCATTATTGTAGGGTTTGAGGGGGATAAAATAACTCTAGCAATCTCCATACCTGTGTTGAAGGTGACTATGATCATTTTAGTAGCCACAGTTTTAACTAGTGAGCTTGTGTGTATTGACTGAAGGAAAAGACATAATGGCTACATCCATTATTAGTAAAAACCATGACAAAGCATGGTCCTAGGCACTGAAACTCAAATGTTTTATTTGTTAAAATATTACAATAGTTCTTGGTATGGCTTTGGCACAGAGCTCTCTCTCATATTAATCCCTGGCAGGATTAAAGGTTTAGCACGACTGAAGAATCTTTCCCATCTACATGCAGCTACCCTGTTTTGACAATGAAGTTTCATAACCTACACATGTATAGGCTGTCCTTGTTGATCTAAAGCCTAGTCACTAGCTTCCTAGTGGAGCTGTAATCAGCAAGGGAATAGGTGTATTCCTGTTGATTCATAGTGCTCTTTACTGCTTTACTTTGAAGTACGTGTGTACACTCACTATATACCCATAGGTCCCACTGTGTTAAGCACCATGTAATGAATTCACCTCACCCAATTTTAGATATCAAAGAGTTCTTCAGCCTATATACAGTCTAAAGATGACAAACTAGCCAGATTTCAGGTGAACTGAATCACCCCCTAGAGGTGTGTAATGTGGTGGTGGTGGTCTTGTTTTGCCTGTACAGGTAGCTTTGGGTGTGTATACTCCTAAGTTTTCTCAACATTAGCTGTGTAGAATAATCTACACACTGTTATCTAAAATTGTAATTCAGTTTCAGGTGAGGACATAATGTGGATTCTTTCCCACCTGAAGTCAGTCTCAAATAAAAAAATAATTAGTAAACTATGAATTTAGGAAGCTAATTCAAGAGTACTGAAAATTAACCTGAAATGTTTTCTGGATCAAGGAGAGATTCATGCATATGAATGACTATACTTATACACAGACAAAAGGCTCTCTTATACATAGGAATTTTTAAATGGCAGTTTGTTAAAGGCACAAATCAGTTAAGACTGATTTTTGGGAGCAAAATATGCTTTTGTACTCACTGTATTTCCAATTTTTTTCAATTGCATTACTTCATAATGAACTTTTCTCAATCCATTAGGAATTTGTGCAAATGTAGGTCTTACTCAAAAAACACATTTTCACAACATCTTTGTGTTTCTGAATATGTTTGTAAACAAGCCACTTAATAGGGAAATTGTAAGTAGGATCCTTAACAAGCAAACAAGAAAACCTCACCTAGTTCTTGCAGCTATGATGCACTACCTTTTAGGCTCCCATTTTTACACTGAGCAAGTAAGCAGTATTAGAAAAAAAAATCTTATACTTGTCTCTTTCAAATTTTCAAGGTTTTTCAGCTTTTCTTTTTTCATTCTTTTTCCTTTGGCTTATGTGTATTGTCTCTCCTTTGTCCTCCTTGCTATGAATAACACGTTTTGAGGTAAAAACCATTAAGGAGGCTCTGATCCAGATGTCAGTGTTAGTTGGTTGTGAATTCAGGTTGATTGTAATGTCAATGGGATACTTCAAAACAGGAAGCCTAGCAACTTAGAAAGAAATGCCTTTTTTTCATTCCCAGGCCTTCTCTGGCTTGCTTATTAATGTACATAATCATTAGCAAAACAAACAAACAAAAAAGGTCATTGCTGTTTGTCTGTTGACTATTGAAGTACTCCATAGCTGCACTTTTAGATTAGCGTTAAGACTTTGAATTCAGTCTGCGAATGACTGCAATACATAGAAGTCTGGCTGGCATGCAAGCAGACCTCTTTGCAGCAAGGCTCTTTTTACAAAAACAGCTGCAACTTCCATTAAGTGTTTGCATGCAGCCAAGCAAGACAGAACAGTTAAAATGTAATGAAGAAGTGATAGAAATTATGATCTCCATTATAAAATAATCACCTGAGAGAAGGAGTAGTCTTCTGCTCCTGCAGTGATACTCACTGCAATATCTGTATCTGCAAGTAATAGAAATTCAAAATGAAATTGAGGTTATGTTGTGTCTTCACAACTGTTTGATGTTTTCTGAGGACACAATGCAAAGAGACAGGAGCCTTAACTTCAAAGAATTGGTACTTTTGGACATCATCAGGTCTTTCTCTGGTCAAACATGAGGCAACTCTTTTGAGCTGCACAAATGTTTAACAGAAATACAGTAATGAATCCTCATAAAACTGAAATTATGTTTTAAAAAGTAGTTAATTACTTGCAGTGACCTGTTTCAAATAACTTTGCCTGTTCCTGACAGTCTGTAATGATGAGTTATTCAAAATTGGAATTTTTCTAAGACCTTATTATGTTATCATAAATTCTGCCAAACAATATTTTTTTGTTACAACTTCAGTATGTTGGGTGTATATATTCAGCAATACAAAATGTTAGAATAGCTGAATACCATATACGCCAGATGGTTCCTCCTACATAGATACTGTGGAAATTCCATCACATGTACTGTAGATGAGTCAAAATAAAGGCCTTATATTGCAGTGAAAGGCTCTTAGTCATTATATCGAGTTGTAATTAGTAGGGCCCCTTTTAAAGTTTTCATATTTTTTTCTGCTTGATTATGATCAATTAAATTAAATTCATTACAGAAAGTTGTAGCTTTATTTCAGCAGAAATCAAGAAGCAAAGTTAAGCAAAGTTTACATACTTTACTGTCATAATCCAATTGCACTCTTATGAAGCAGCTCGAGGGTAGGAAGGCTCTGCAGAGGGACCCGGAGAGACTGGATCAATGGGCCGAGGCCAACTGTATGAGATTCAACAAGGCCAAGTGCCAGGTCCTGCACTTCGGCCACAACAACCCCATGCAGCGCTACAGGCTTGGGGAAGAGGGGCTGGAAAGCTGCCTGGCGGAAAAGGACCTGGGGGTGTTGGCCGACAGCCGGCTGAACATGAGCTGGCAGTGTGCCCAGGTGGCCAAGAAGGCCAATGGCATCCTGGCCTGTATCAGAAATAGAGTGGCCAGCAGGAGTAGGGAAGTGATCGTGCCCCTGTACTCGGCCCTGGTGAGGCCGCACCTCGAATACTGTGTTCAGTTTTGGGCCCCTCACTACAAGAAGGACGTCGAGGTGCTGGAGCGTGTCCAGAGAAGGGCAACGAGGCTGGTGAGGGGTCTGGAGAACAAGTCTGATGAGGAGCGGCTGAGGGAACTGGGGTTGTTTAGCCTGCAGAAAAGGAGGCTGAGGGGAGACCTCATTGCTCTCTACAACTACCTGAAAGGAGGCTGTAGCGAGGTGGGTGTTGGTCTCTTCTCCCAAGTAACTGGCGAAAGGACGAGAGGAAATGGCCTCAAGTTGCGCCAGGGGAGGTTTAGATTGGATGTAAGGAAAAATTTCTTTACTGAAAGAGTAGTTAAACATTGGAACAGGCTGCCCAGGGAAGTGGTTGAGTGTCCTGGTTTCGGCAGGGATAGAGTTAATTTCCTTCCTAGTAGCTGGTACAATGCTGTGTTTTGGATTTAGGATGAGAACAAAGTTGATAAGGCACCGATGTTTTAGTTGTTGGTAGGTAATGCTTACACTAGCCAAGGACTTTTTAGTTTTCCATGCTCTATTTGCCCTTCAGGACTGTCTCCCAAGGGACTCTCTCAACCAGCGTCCTAAACAGGTCAAAGTCCGCCCTCTGGAAGTCCATGGTTGTGGTTTTGCTGGCCCCTGTCCTTACTTCACCAAGAATCGAGAACTCTATCATTTCATGGTCGCTGAGCCCAAGACGGCCTCTGACCACCACATCTCCCACCAGTCCTTCTCTGTTTGTAAACAGGAGGTCGAGCGAGGCACCTCCCCTGGTAGGCTCACTTACCAGCTGTGTCAGGAAGTTGCCTTCCACACACTCCAGGAACCTCCTAGACTGCTTCCTCTCTGCCGTGTTGTACGTCCAGCAGACATCTGGCAAGTTGAAGTCCCCCATGAGAACAAGGGCTAGCTCTTGCTACATTCAATTCTAGGTAGGCTTTGGCTTTCCGTACTGCTTCTCTGCATGCTTGGACAGTGCCTCTATATTCCTCCCAGGTCACCTTTTCCTGCTTCTACCCTCTGCATACTTCCTTTTTGTGTTTTGCTAGGAGCTCCTTGTTTATCCATGAAGGCCTCCTGGCATTCTTCCTTGACCTCCTGTTTGTTGGGATAGTCTTCTCTTGAATTTGGAGGAGATGATCCTTGAATATTGACTAGCTATTTTGGGCCCATCTTCCCTTAAGGGCCCTATCCCATGGGACTCTTTCAAGCAGATCCTTGAAGAGGCCAAATTCTGTTGTCCTGAAGTTTGTCACGCAATACAGCATGTGTTTTGGAATCTGTTACATGTCATATAAAAGTACTAGTTGTAGTAAAAGAGTTGTAAAGTGGTATGACTGTGATGCAATTATAAAAATACCACCTTTGTAATGTTATCAGAAAATTCAGAATTATTTTGCTTCTCAAACTTAAAAAAAGAAAAATCCAAGAAAACCAACAACCCAAAACAACCCTCTTCCCACCCTCTCCAAAAAACCAAAAGCCTGTATTATCATGATATATCAACGAAGCTACTGCTGGTCCTTATTGAAACTGACCAATATACATTCATTTTTTACACCTTTATACCTCTGCAGTAAGAAAGTTGCTAGATTGATGACATTAAAAATACATTTTCAAATATTTCTGTACAGTAGAAGGAAATTAAAACAGTAATTTTATGTGGCTTAAGATAAAAGATAAAACTTTCAGAAACAATACTCAAAGGCTCGGACGTCAGACTTCCTCCTTGAGCAAAATGTATTTGACTTTCTTTTATGCAAGAGAATGTGTTTTTGTTTGCATATTATTTTGTATAGACACAATTCTTCCATGTTTTCCCAAATACACCACCTGTGTGACAATATCTAGAAATATTGTGTATTACAGCAGTCTTTTCTAGCCCATAGTCAGGAGAGCTATATTTTAAAAAATAAACCTTGAGAAATATTTGCTTTCTCAGTGCATTGAAATGGAAATCTAGTCAGAAAAAGATCTTTAAAGCCATCTTCAGGAAACATAGGCAGAGAACACATGGCTCCTGTACAGGCTGTGGAGAGAAACAGATTTAAATACATAGACAAACAAATGGACAAAGGGCACACTTCAGAAGGTCTTGATTCCTGAGCTTCTAGTTCATCTTGTTTGCTTTCAGCTTCTGTTTTAGGATGACTTATGTTACATGCTGGGATTGTATGCTAGAATGATCAAAAGGAAGTAAGTTACCAGTTTAAACTAAATTCTTAATTTTTGACACCTTAAGTCAAATCAGACAATTGTATTTTTGTCTAAATTTTAGGTGGCTTTAGTAAGTGCAATACACCTGAACCTCACACTCAAAATGAACAAATTTCTTGGGGGCTGTGATAGGCAAAAAATAACTTAAATTGTGAACACTGACAGGCACTAGATAATTGTGTTTGTAAATGTTCAAAATTGAACTTTTGATCTCTCAAGCAGAAGCTTGCTTGCTACTTGCTAGCTACAACTGGTATGGACTGGCTATAAATTTTAGGAACACCTGGACTAAACAAAAAAGTCCTGAATCCTCCAAATAATAAAAAATGAGATAGAATTATCAATTAGAAGACTGATCGTATATTCTGCACATATACTATTTAGACTGAGAAAACTCTGGTCTTAAAGTCCTGGAAAGAAGGTGAAGATCTTAGCTGAAGAAAAGATCTGGGAAGTGGGGGAAGATTCTAAAAATTAGGGAGATGTATGAAGACAAATGCCTGGATATGTCCAGGACCTTAAGTAGTAATACCTGGGACTAGTAACTGCAAGCAGTTGCACAGCAGAAACCAACATGATTTTCTGCCTGACCAACAGCAGTCTCCTTGCTTGGGGAAGGCAAGTTTAGATCTAGGGAATACAGGTCTAGATCCCCTCCAGGAAGGGAGATAGACTAGTAGAGTAAAGGGTCTAATCTTGTAAATTCTGAAAAAAACTCAGTATCCACATCCACTACAGGTTGTTTACTTTGTCTCACCTGTGACAGGGCTCTTAGTTTTGTTCTAAAAAGAAAGAAGAAGAAAAAAAATTCTTACCAATAATATCACAGGTAAACTTTACTGTTTGACACATGAATGGCTCCTACTTATAAGTTCCTGGCTACTGCTTACAAGTTCCTTTCTAAGATAGCCACTCCTGTTGAATTGCCAGAGAGCAAAACCATATTTTTGTGGTGAGTTTTGGGGACTATACGTGCTAAAATGACTGTAAGGCTGACTTTTGGCTGGCAGAGATACATGCAATGCTTTATGAAATAGTTATAAACATATCACTTTCCTATTCTGCAATTAATATTATTCTTATAGATTTAGGATGGTGGCACTCCTTTCTGCAGAGGAATTAATGGGCTTTTTCCTTGCTATATCCGATTGTCCAAAGGACTGATTGAAGTTTTTATATTTAGGAAATACAATTTTAGCAATTGTGCTCATCAATTTGTTACAGTTAAGCTTTGACCTTAAGATGTTCAGAAGATGCTGTTGATAACCTAGTGATACACACCATATTGCTAGACTATTCATTACAAACAGCAATATGACTTAACAAATGGAAAGGCATACCAGATGTTTTCCTTTATCTTTGTAAATGCTGAATATTCCTATTTATTTCTTTCTCTCCTTTCATTACTTCTCCCCCAAGATAATATTTCTAACTGAGGGTTTTTCAAAATTTGCTTCATTTAGTATTTTTGAGAAATTGTGAGTGTAATTTAGCTGGATAGCTGATACAAAAATATATAGCACAGGTAGGAAGTACATTGCCTCAATCATAGTACAGTTATTACAAGCATAAAATGTCTATTAAGATCAAGCATACTAATCTTGCCAAAGAGAACTTGTTTAGGAAGGAAAGTATAAAGGAAATACATGAAGACAAGGAGGGCTGGGAGGAAAGAGGCACCCTCTAAAACTGCTGACTAAAAGCACTTCTTGAGAAAAAGGGCCAGAAATGTGTTCCAAAACAAACAAAGAGAAAATACAACAGAATAGTTCAAAGAAAAATGCTCTGAAAGAATTTACTGCCTTGTGGCTAGAGATGACATTGAAAGTAACATGGACACAAGTTGATTAAGCTGCTGTCAACATATTTGGCCTCAGGAATCAGTTACTATTGATTTACAGCTTACAATAAAGGAAAAAACGCAGCAACTTATGAAAGGAGCTGTATTCAGTAAATTCTATTAACATATTCACTGCAAAGGATGAAAAAAAACCAAGGTGGAATTAATCTAAGGAAAAATTCACATCAAAAGACTGTTAGAACCAAAAGTGCCCTTTGTGTTGCAAGGCCATGAGAAAAATGAAAGCAAACTGATAATTTTTTTTTTAATTATTATTATTTTATTTTTATTTTCTGCATTCTTAAAATAGTGGCATATTATAGGTAGACTTTCAAAAAACAGTATTTAGTATATAAAATCAGTGAGTTGCTAAAAATAAAACAAGATTGTTTCATTCATAAGACATTCACATTATGTTTATTTAGACATTCTGAAATATAAAGCACAAGCCCTCTTCTCTGAATAAGTGACTGGCTTCTCAATTGTTTAGACCCAAATACGAATATAAGTCAATCAGACCTTCAGAACATGTTGTGCTTGTCACATGGGGAGCTATAGCTGCCAAGAATATTTTCAAAGATTATCACAAAACATCTTGCAAAAAAAAAGATATAGATAGTGTGACTGTAGAAATACAGGAGCTGTCAGCAGCTATAGGTCAAATAAATGGGCTATCGGCTAAAATGAAATTAAAGTACAGACAGCATAATTTATAATACCAAGACTTGGTAAATTGATGCTTTAGTAAAATTTAATTAGGTAAATTCTACACACAATCCTAGAATAGTATCATAAAGCCAGTTGCTCCTTTCCTACATGATATTATATGGAAAAACACATTTTTACACTTGTAAGTATGTGCGTAAAGGCATAATCTACCAACTTA
>NW_008824475.1:4305676-4318542 GCF_000699105.1 Pygoscelis adeliae
CCTATAGTTCACATTTGTCCATTTTATTCTTTTAACAGCTACAGAGGCATAGATAGCACTGCATTTTCTTTTTTCTTATAATTTTTGCTGGTTGGATGTTTGGCCTGCAAACTGTATGTGGTGAATCACTCCATAAGACCAGGAATTTTTTTTTTTCCTTAAACAAAATAGAGGTAATAAACAAAAAACTGTTTTAATGTTGAATATGTGTTACATTTCTTGACTGTTTGATACGGTTATGGCATTTACAATTCCCCTATATTTTCTTTCCAGCCCAGCACATGCAGAAGAAAGAAGGAAAACATGCAGTTGTCTGTTCTTGCTTCAAAAACCAAGAAATACTTGATGCAGCTGGAGCTGCTCAGATGAGAAGTTATAATGAACAAGGGTTTGGAACATTGGCCTGAGGTCTACTCTTACATGTTTAAGACAGACAAACTCAGACTAAATACAGTGTGCTGTGAAAAGTAATAAGGTGGTCAGGAGAATGTAGAGTTTATCATGCAAAAGAAAAGTAAAAATACTAATTCTGTGAAGCTAATAAATAATGTGTGAAAGAGGATATGGTAGCAACTCTGGGATAAATGAGGAACAATAAGGTTTTATTAAGCTTCAGGATAGTACTGTGGCAGCACTGTCTTATAAGATAAATAGTCCTTTCTGAAGTTTTCCAGTCTACCTTTCATCTAGTATGGCATGTCAGATAAGAATAAACCAGTATCTCTGAGGAGAGGTAGTGAGCATATGAGATAGTAAGGTGGTTCCAAATACCAGAATTACAGTGACGCTATCTTAGACCACACTGCTTTCTCAGTTACTAAAGCTGAACAACTTTGAGAAATATGGCCTCAAAAAGGAGTGAAAGTGCTAGATGACTCAATCATATTATTATACTCAGAAGTAAATTTTAGGTAGTGCGAATCGTGTAATCCTGTCATCATATGCAATCCCATTCCACATAACCAGCTGTCTGAAGTAACAAGTTGCTTTAACAGATTTATTAAATAACATGGTTACAAGTTTAGGAGCCTGCTTGTTTGTTCCTGCAGGCTTGTTTCTATATATTCACTGGGAAGTTTCTACTTCAGGAACTTGTTTCTGCAGGAATGTTTTTTCTCTTTCTGCAAACTCAGTGAATAGTTTCTGCTGAGTTTTTTAGTTCTACAGAAATTTAACAGACCTTTCATCCACCATTCAAGTTTTCTCTAGGTGCAGTCACTTTATTTTAGGGAATGCTAAAGTTACTAGATGTTGCTCATGTTAGCTGAAAACCATTAACTGAATGAAACACAAGCATATAAGAAGAAATTCTTCTTAATACTAGGGGTCACAAACTAGTTTTTATTTTGAAGTGTTCACACCTCTCTAAACAAGAACTGTCAAAAGGTACTTCAAAGGCAGAGAAATGTTCTCAGTGAAGTACTTCTGGATCATATTTCCCATTGCATGACCCTATAGAAAAACATGTTTACAGTTCAGGTATAGTACCTCTGAAGGCACAATGGCATATACAAGCACTAGTACAAATACAAATGTAGAACAGCCATCAGCATCTAGATACCTGGAGGTAAAAGCAAAATAATTAACATATCTACTGATAATAACCACATATTTTGTTCTCTATGAGTGTTAATACATACAATAGATTATTTTTGCATGAGCAAGCAATTGTATATTTCAAACAAAAAGGGAAAAGAGACAATTACTGAAAATAAGAAATTACTTCCTGGGTAGTGTAAAGGAGTTTTTTAAATTTCCCTTTTAGTGTACACTAGAGATTGAGGTCATCTCCACTGGGATCTGAAAAGCATATGCCTAAATAGAAGGTTTTCTATGATTACAAAGAAAAAGAGAGTTGGCTAGAGTTCTGCTCTTTCTTTCTCCATAAAAAGAAAATTTTCTGACTAGCTCACAGTAATTTTTTATTTTACAGATAGAGGTATGTTAGACCAACTCATTCACCTGTGTTCCATGCACGGTTTTTTTTACAGTGTGGTCAGACAGTTGTACTAGATGATCATTGTAGGTCTCTTCCAACTGAAATATTCTATTCTATTCTATTCCATTCCATTCCGTTCCATTCCATTCCACTCCATGTGGAATGTAGAATGTTGTGCAGGCATTTTCAAATACTATTAAAATATTGAGAAAAATCTGATTCAGAAAAGCATAACAAACTGCAATATAAAATAGATCTGTGTCAGAGGGTGTGCAAAGATTTGTAAAAGAGATTTATTTGTAAAGCAAACAAATTAATCTACTGGAACAAACCCAAGGCCTCCTAATTAAATAGGAGGCCTGATGATGGTGAATACTGTGGATGCTCAGGAAAAAAAAGGCTAAAGACAGCACAGGTTTCTAGCAATAATTCCTCAGTACATTTTCTCTGTCTTCAGTAAAGTGTATTTCAGGAACTTCTGAACCAGAAGCAATATCTTTGTTAAATGGTAAAAATAATAATAAATCTAGTGAGAGTTATTTGTTTTATCTAAACCAAATTTTTAACCATCTGAGTTTTTAGCAACATCCTGTGAGAAGGACTTTTGCAGCTTAACTTTACATTGTGTAATTCCCTTTTCCTGTTTAGAAACTATAGTTAGTTTAATTGTTGCCTTCTTGTTCTTGTGTTAGAAGAGGTGATTAATAGTAATTTCTTACCCTTGTTCTTTGCATAACTCCTGGGTTTATAGGCCTTTTCTTCCTCCTGGATTGTCTTTTCTGGTCATCTCAGAACTGTTCCATCTAAACATATCCTGCACAAAAGCTGATCTATACCTTTGTTTAATTATAGTTGTTTGCCCCTCTGTGTGCCTATTCCAACTCTGCCATATTCTTTTTGTACCAGGGAGACCAGTAGATTGCTTGATACAAACAAACATGGCCAAGTTGTGAAATTCAAATGGTCCGATATAGGTTTTTTCTTTGCATTTTGTTCAGCCTGATGACCAATTAGTCTTTTTCTTTTTTTTCTTCATATTTTATTGTTAACAAAAATGCTCTGACATCCATTTTATGGAATTACATTTCAGTTACTTATTCTGTAATTATTCCCATATAATACTCTATTATAATAATTTGTCTGATGCTTAGAAATTTATTTAATAGGTTAATCCTATTTTTTCAGATGGATCAATTTGTTGCTGTTTCCTAATTGTCTACCACAAGGTGCTCTTAAAATATCCTTATAAAAGTTAAGATTTAACTCCAATTTCCTCTTTTCCCACAGGCTAATCCACAGTATAGCTCTTCCATACATAATATTGCAATGTTTTAATTGGGAGGCACATATGTTTGGATTTTTTCCTCCCAGAAATGGTCCCTCAACTACTAAAAAAAAAAAAAATGTCAAAACTGTAGTTTCTGGCAAAGATGTCTCTTTTCTTTTTCAGATACCTTGTAGATAGTAATATAATCCAGAATAATGTTGTATGAATAATATTATTGCATAATCCATATCTTCAATTGCAATGCAAGCTGAAGTTTAAATCCATATTTCAGGATATGTTTTACACTCACACATAATATTTTTTGCACTCCAGTTGTGTCACAAATAACCTCTGACTGTCATAATCCTGCTCTGCAACTGGCAAGAAGATGTGAAAAAGTAACATTTTGTTAATTAAATGATAAATTGTTTTATTCATGGATAAGATACGTGGGTGAATATATCATGGAAAATGGAAGCATTGCTGCTTTATGGCAAGTGATTTATTAGGCTTTGAAAGCAGTGTGCAAGTAGTAATACTGCTGACAGACAAAAAGAAGCAAAGCCATTTAAATAGGATTAGAATAGTACCTCCATGTGTTAAAATTACTATGCAGTTTTTCTCAAGGTTTAGGGATTTCCAAAGATTTGTGCTATTTTAGGCTTTGGTTATGTTAAGTGAAATAGAATTTAATTTTTCTGATCCAAAAAGAATATTTATGATCACAATAACAAAACCAGCAAATACTTGTTTCAGAAAGTAAAAGGGGATGCTAATCAAAATTTTAGTTTTATGAAGTTCCTAAGAAAATATTATGATACTATGCCACTATAAAGAAATATACTTATGATTCCAACAGTTTTCCAAACAATCATTGTCACAGGCAAAACAGTCTCAACTTGGGGAATTTCACTCAATTATTGCCAATTACCAAACTTTTAATTACGAATTCAGGTATTGAAAAAAAAAGACTATAAACAATTAAATACTTCAGAAAAACAATTTGTCTCCCTTTCCCAGGCTCAGCTTCGCCCTTCCTTGCCTCAATTTCCCCTTGTTTTCACCACACATTACACTGGGTCCCTCCCAACCCTTTCAGTAAGGCAACAGGAGATGTAGGAGATAGGAGTCAGCGTGCAGCAGTTTCTTTCTGCTGTCCCTTGCTTCCTACTGCTTCCCTGCTCCAGCATGGGTTGTCTGTGGCTGTAGTCCCTCTGGGTGTGTCCTTGCTCCAGTGTGGGTCCTCCATGGCTCACAGTCCCTCAGCAGCATCCCTCCTCCATCAGAAGTGCCTCCTTGCAAGAGACCATCTCGAGCCATGTCCACAACAATGTCCTCTTCCACGTTCCTCTTCCCTTTTTTCCAGACGCCTTTTCACTTACTTCCTCACAGGTCCCTTTTTATGAATCCTCTTGTGTCTCCTCTCGCATATCTCCTTTTTGTGCCTCCTGCCCCCACCCTTCCTCAAACATGCCTGGTCAGAGGCACCATGTGCTCCTCTGGCTGGCTGAAGTTTTGAGGCACGTTTGTATCAGAATTAATTATAGTGAGAAAGAGTTATTGGTTTGTTTTATTCTGTTTCAGTGAGAAGAAAGAAAGAGGAAAGGGAGACTCATTTTTTTAATTAAATAAGAAAGGTTAATTTCTGATGCTTCATCTTAAAGTAAAAAACCAAACAAAACAAACCACCTGAAAACCTAAACCTGGCAATCTCCTGTGCTCCCAAAGAAATATGATCTGAGCTCCTCAAAAGAGTAAAAAATTCCTATTGAAGAGTGTGCATGTATTATGGCTTACTCAGTCCTGTCTTTAAAATCTGCTAATTAGATTGCAGAAGTGCAAATGAGGTTTAATACATCTTTATCCAAAACTTCAAAAAAAGTTGAGATGGTTTTCATATTTTATTCTCTTACCTGTATCCTTTTATTGCTTTATAAATACAGAAGAAAAAAATGGGATTTAAGTTGAAAGGTTATTTTTGCTATGATTTTAGTACAAATGAAGATTATAAGACAGAGGCTTGTTCACATAAAAACATTTTATTAAATCAGAAATATTCAGCAATAACTGACTTTTTTTTAATTAGTGATGATTATAGATATATGTAATGCTGTATTTTAGGATAGAAACTTATCCATAGCAGCATTTAAATAATATAAGTAATATAATTTGTGTTTCTTAACTGCACTACACATTGTTCAGGGAATCAACATGTCAAAAAATGCAAGTGTTTTCTGCATAGTTCGGAAGAGGTTTATAGCTAAAGAGAATATTACGGAAAGCATATATAAAGTTGAATCTTGACTGAGTCAGAGTTAAAAGAATACAGAAAGCATCAAAGTACCATGTGGCTACATATTATGCCATTTGAATTTCATCTAGTTATTGCTGTCTAGATACCTATCTCATTTGTAGTTCATGTACATTTTCAAGAAAAGTATGCAGTTTTAATTAGCTGAAGATTGATCACAATATCAAACTATTTGACATCTTTAACATTGAAAATTATTTCCTGATTTTTTGTTTCATCTGGCTTCCACATCCAGTAGATTCTTATTATGTTGAGATTAGAGCCTTCTAGTATTCCCTTTTGATTAAGTACTTGACTCTGTACTTGTATGCAACAGACAACTTCTTCACTCTGAAAAAAAAAAGTTTGAAATACAATCTTTAAGAAGATTTAAATGCAATCTTTACGTTCCTTAAAATAACTTAATGCCAGCCCACACCAATTTAAATCTGGACTTCTGTGCTCTTCAGCCATGTGATCCTATTCCTCCCTTACCTAGTACCTCCTGCAGGGAGCCAGGTCAGGGAGGTGAGCTGAAAAATAAGCCGGTGTAAAAAGGTGATTACTTTTAATCTGAGCAGTTCCCTGAGTCAGCTTAGTGCACGCTCACATGAATGTTGCTGCTAGCAGAAAGTGAAGGGCAGTAATAAGAGCAGGACAAATGGAAAAGCAGAACTGCAACAGCTCAGTCTTAGATTATCATGAAGTGCACTAGAACTATACCCTACGTCTTTACTGCATGACACTTTATTTGGTCTTCAGTTATTTCTCTCATATTTCTCTCTCCCATTAGTTCAAATTTTTCTCACCTCTTGAAAATGTCAACACTAGAAGTCTATGCAGTAGTCTACTCAGTCTCATGGGGCCATATACAAAGCTGTATCCCTTTATTGAATTTGCTACTTTCCTATCTATATATCGAACCACCAGATCACCCTTTCTTTTCATACAGCAGTGCAAAATAGAGTTATATATCAGTTTTGCTATTATCATCCCTAGATTGTTTGTAGTCATCCATTCTGAAAATACAGCCTGACTTCTTTGTTTTTGGACATATAACTACATTTGCTTTAACAGGCCTAGCTTATCAGAGAAACAGTCTTGTTTCATATGACTTCTGTAGCTACCATTTTCTCATAAATTACCAATATGGTTTTCTGTAGATAAGTTTTTGGTTATCCACGCTGCTGATGAAAATTCTGAAACCTGTTAGGCTTAGTAACTGTCCTGGCAAAATGTTACTAGCAACATCTCTATTTCATTGTAATCTTTTATTGACAAGTATTTCCTGAATTATTTTAGTTAGTCTGCTCTTAAGTTATATGTTGTTTGTCATCATAGCCTGATGATTATGTTTTTCAGGCACAACAGTATTAAAAACAGAGCCTAAACCTTGAGAGTTTGTCCTAAGATGGATCACATAAAAGTCAATTGGAGTGCTTTTCTGGAAGTGCTGAGACTGGACAGAAAATGTGAAACTAAGGGTATCCTACTTCTTTCATCACATTTAACATGGATTTTTTCATAGAGTTGGTCATATTCATTTTGAGCTACTTTATACATGACACTTCAAACAAAATGAAAGGCCAGTTTACTACCCCAAGCAGTGCAGTGTATAAAATCAACTTAAAACATATTAGAAAGTACATCAAGCATACGTAGAACAGGGATTAGTAAACAATGTAATCAGAATGTATGACATATGAAAAACTGCAATTTCTTGTGAGAAGGCATAGATGAAATTTGTGTAACGGACTCATTAAATATACTACATATATATATGTGTGTTGTGAAATTCTGTTTCAGTAACGATAACAGCAGCACTGACTTTAACAATAGATTTCTTATATAATATTTTGAATGTAAATTTACGTAGTAGCTTTTAAATTTATGTAGTAGCCGAGCATTTGGCACTTTTTATTAGTTTTTTATTGATATAACAAAGCTAAAATAAAGTCCAATGGAAGTCTTTATCATTGCTATCAGAGACTTTGGGCAACCCCTAAGTGAGCTGTCAAAAACAGTCAAATGAGGAAAAAGACATTTAATGCAATATCATGATTGCTTTAAGTTATACAGGTAGCATAAGACATGAAGTCATGGTAAAATAGAATAGGCAGGCAAGATTAGGCTGAAGAAAATTTTTGGAATAGGAGTTAACTCTGCAGAGGCAGCTCAAGTAACCAATATGAGAGGGTATGTATAAATATGAAGAGGAATTTGGAACAACATGCATTGAAAGTATCAGGTATTTCACATCTGATTGTCTATAACATGGTGGAGACAGGCTGAAGAAAATACCATGTTAATGATGATGTGCTCCTGGATGATTTGGAAAGTGGTGGAATCTTCAAATAGCATTACTGATTATTGCAATAATGTTTAAGCCCTGCAAGTCTGTTCTTCTTTTTATTATACCTACGTCATGTCTAGGGCAAGTATAAACAGAGAAGACAACATGATTTTATAGCTTGAACCTGTTAGGATCTCAAAGAAAACATTTATTTCATGCCATGATAACATAGTATCCCTGGTTAGTGCTTACTTCAAAACTAGTACACTGCAGTTCAGATTTGCCCATAGTATGTCATTATATGACAGCCTACCTTGCTACTTAGAGATGTCAGAAAATACCTCACTAGGAAGAAGTCATGTTGTTAGTATAAGAATTGAGTAATTCTTTCCATTGTCAAAAATGATCACTGAATGATGAGCAGATCTTGTTAACTGTATTATAATAAAACAAAATTATGAAATGTATATTTTTTAGCAAGGTGAATACATAGTATGTATATAATTTCAGGAAGAACTAATTTAAAGAAAACACCCATTTATGTGGTATGGTCTTCTTGGTGGATTTGTGCAATAAAGCTTTAAATGGCTTTGTCCTTGAAGAGACCTGACTCAGCAAGTCTCCTGTACTCCAGTGTTTATATTTACAGATATAAGCAGAATTTACATACTTATTAAAAGATCATAGTGACATTTTACTAACAATGTGGTGCAACCAGTAGTATCAATATTTGTCTATGTATCTACTGTCCAACACACAGAGAAATATTGCTGTTTATATCTGATATCAGGTATAAGTTATGATCCTAGGCTCACTAGTCAGTCAGTAGAGCACAACCCTAAATTTGGAGCAGTTAGATTTTTTTTTTATTCTTATCAATTTTAAAAGGTGTTCATAATTTTCCCTTCAAATTTAAAAAAAAAAAAAAAAAGCTAGTTCAAACAAGATGATGCACAACCTGAATAGAAGTATGTATGGTGGTTCTGATAGATCAAGATACTTCAGGATTAAAATCACGCAGTCCATCTTGACATCTTAGGAATCCAGTAACATAAAACTTGGTGGTCCATTTATGAACTGGATGGGTCATGTCACTGTTTATTTCTCCTGTGTGTGTGAATTTTATTTTTGTATTTAAAATTTATTATAAACTGCAGTAGATCTGAGAAAAGAGGTTCCAATTGAAGTGTTCTTCTATTCAGTCAGTTGATTTTAATGCTCTAAGGATCTCCATGCATGATTAACACACATCCTCTATATATGCAATTGTAGTCAAAAACAAAGCAAAAAAAATCTTCAACTCCTTTGTACTTGGTATTACTTGGCTGGTATAGATTTTTGCTGGTTTTCTTTCAAAAATGTTTCATTACTCTTCAGTTATGGTCCTAGCTGTGTTGATAATCTATTGTAAATTGAAAGGTTCGAATTATTATTTTACTATAGGAAAAAAAAAAGATATTTTAGAAATAATTAAGGAAAATAAGAGTCACTGTAGGGCATATACATGACATATATTAATTCCTTTTAAAAACCTACCATTATATCTCTGTCCTGCTCTCTTGACAGGACAGAAAACAAAGAGCCACAGTTACACCACATTCGTATCCAATAGCAATTGCTTAGGTGACAGTCATACTTATTGGTGTCAACTCATCATGAGAGATATCCTTGTACTTAGAAAAGCAATTAATCTAAAATGCTTCTTGTCTGAAACTATATATTATGTTTTATATTTTTATGTTTATTTATGTGGAATATATAATCAAATAATTTTATAAATCTTGGGCAAAATTCTAGTTTATAGTACATAACTGTTCTGTGGAAGACCATAAGAGGAATCAAAAGTGGGGATGAAATCACAATCCTTCTGCTCAAACCAAAGAAACAGGTTATTATCAAAAGTCTGAGAAGTTGGAAGAAATGCTTTACATAGTTCATATATAATCTTCTTTTTAGCTATAGCACTTCTTATGATTACATATCCTACTAGCAAGAGCAATTTATACATGGAAGTTTGAAAGCAACATTATTAGTCTTGGTTTCGAACAGTGTGTTTCTGAATAAGAAAAATCTATCAGATTCTGTCCATTGTCCTATCCAGGGAAACTCCTTCTCCCACAAATGTACAGTTACTTCTAAAGTGGAATCACAGACAAGTGATAGTATCAATCCCAGCATTTAGTATTGAAGGTTAGTTTTCAAGTGTTGAAAATACACATACAACTGAAATGGCAGAGTAATACTAATAAGGAAAGTGAAGTATAACTTACACAGCACAATGGATTAAGCAATCTGTGTATGAACATATAGAATGACCCCACTCACATTTTTTCAGTGGGCTTTTCCTGCTGGACAACATCTTTCTCCTCCCCCATCTCCTTGCAAGAGAAACTGTTTAAAGTTCATCTTAGACAATTTTCCTCTATTTCACATGTTCTCTTGCAGTGATTAAAATGAAAAACGTAGTTTATAATCTGATGGAGAAGTAGAGCAATTTTTAACTTGTAGATCCTCCAAAAGTTATCCTTTCTAGTAAGTTACTCTTTTCACTGGAGGCAAATGCAATTTAGTCTGTCTAGAACTTCTATTTTTCTGGAAGCTTGTATTAAATATTAACCTAATACAGCCGTATCGCAACTGTAAATGATTAAACCTACTATAGTAATTCAAACATCTTATTCTTTCCAGCTGAATAAAATCCTAATTCTAAAGACTGCTGTAATGAAGCGTGACATATTTGCATTTCAAAACAACAATAATGACAGCAGTGAAAAATATTTCACAATTCACTTTTTTTGTAAAACCAGATATGGCTTTAATCTTTATTATAATGTCACCTGCTGCTGCCAATATGCTTAAACATCTTTCACAGTTTTCCTATATCCTCAAAAAATTGTTATTCTTATGCATATCACCTGTAAAATTCATTCCCAGCTTCACAGGGATGTGACATCCTGTGTAAAGCTGAAGGCATTTTCTTAGCTTGTTTACTAAAGAAAAGTATGTTATTCAAGCTGTCTGGCTGTCTGTTTCTAATAACTTTCTGAACCCATTGGTTGATTTCAACTAATTCTAAATAAAATTACAAGAAAAGCTGCAAGAAAATTACCACTTACATATAGAGTAGAGACCCAAGTTAGACATACCCTGAAAGGGAGAGGGCAGAAACCTGTTTACATACTTCTTTTAGAATCAGCTGTCTGTCCAAAAGCATACACTTTCTCACCATCTGATTAGCTTGTATTTGGCTGTAGACTAGCATTGATGATGATGCTTCTTGGCTAGTATGAATATTGCAGAAATATGGGAAGACTTGGGGAAGAGAAGGGAAGAGGATTTGACAGAAGAGATGGCTAGGTGACAAAATACATGAAGTCATAGTTTTTATTGCTTTCATCATTCAAAACCAGCTTGGTTTTCTTTTCTGCTTTATTTTCACTGTTTTAAGTTTTGGTAGAATGAAGGAAAGATTCATTTAAAAGAATTCCTTTGTTTGAATGCCTTTTATTCTTGAAATGCAAAGAAAAATTGAAAATAATGTTCAGTTTGTAACTACAAGAAAAAAACATAGAAAGTTCAATGATCAAATGTGAATTTGCCACTTTTGAAAGAGATGCGGGGATCAAACTCCTCACATTCACAGGTTCAGTAAAATTATTGGCAAGTTTGCTAGTATTATATGATTATTCTTTTATCCAGAACATGTAGATTTAGTGAGAATTTATTGCCAGTGACCAGCTAAGCTACTACTCTGAAACAGCAGCACAGCGTCATACAGATCAGATTCTTCTTCTGTGTCTTAGCCAAGATAGATCACATTTGTACACATGTATCATGGTCCCAAACACATTATGTATCTTCTAAGTCATCAGGATATATAAATATAGTCTCTGGGTTGTGTCAATCCAGCTACAGGGTTTCTGCCAGAGCTGGCTAACATCTGGCCTACTGAGTTGGCAGGTAGGTACAGCTGACTCCAGTTGAACATGTAGACCTACATTGTGTGGAGGCAGTTATAGTGACAACCACTGTGACTTAAAAAAAATCTAGTTGTGAAAAATAACTTTATTAAACAATCCAATACCAGTAAGATTCTTTTTGGAATGAAGGTGCTGTTGATATCCTTAGTTTAGCCAGGATATGCTCAGATTGAGTGGTAATTGAAAACTTATCCATGAAGTTGTCATAAATTAGGTGATACTTAGTTTGCAGACCCAAATGAAATGCTGAATGCAGGAAGTTGTTGCGGAAATGTTCAGTTTAGTCCTGTGAAAACAATGTTGCTTTTGAGAGTAGGCATTTTAATTTGAGATATTTTAGATGCTTAATTTTTTAGAAGCTGAAGTAGTTGGGTAGAGATTATGTGACCTGTGGGCTCCCCTCAACCCCCAATCAAAAAACCTACCTAAGTTTTACTCTAGGCATCAGAGTCTGCTTTTTAGGGTCCATTTCTGCTCCATTTTCCTCATCATACATTGCACATACAAAAATGAACAAACTTATCCATGGAACTGTTACGAGTTCACATATGGTCACAATTTATAAATGGAATTTTCTAACTGAAATAACTTTTCTTCTAAAGATAATAAATATTCTCTAGCTGTCATGTAATTTTAACCTGTTAGAAAAATCCTTTGACGTAGAGGTACATACTTAGAATCATAGAACA
Source organism: Pygoscelis adeliae (assembly GCF_000699105.1). Lineage (NCBI taxonomy): Eukaryota > Metazoa > Chordata > Aves > Sphenisciformes > Spheniscidae > Pygoscelis > Pygoscelis adeliae. Next base: position 4,318,135 of record NW_008824475.1, read on the forward strand.
GTTTGGGTTGGAAGGAACCTCTAAAGGTCACCTAGTCCAACCCCCCTGCCATGGGCAGGGACATCTTCAACCAGATCAAGTTGCTCAGAGCCCTATCCAACCTGACCTTGAATGTTGCCTGGGATGGGGCATCCACCACCTCTCTGGGCAACCTGTTACAGTGTTTCACCACCCTCAGCAGAAAAAATTTCTGCTTTATATCTAGTCTAAATCTACCCCCCTTTAGTTTAAGGCCATTCCCCCTTGTCCTGTCACAACAGGCCCTGCTAAAAAGTTTGCTACCATCTTTTTTATAAGCCCTCTTTAAGTACTGATAGGCTGCAAGAAGGTCTCCCTGAAGCCTTCTCTTCTCCAGCCTGAACAACCCCAACTCTCTCAGCCTTTCCTTATTAAGGAGACGTGTTCCAT
>NW_008824475.1:4318621-4319041 GCF_000699105.1 Pygoscelis adeliae
CACCAGGGCAGAGTAGAGAGGCAGAATCACCTCCCTCGACCTGCCGGCCACGCTTCTGTTGATGCAGCCCAGGATATGGTTGGCCTTCTGGGCTGCGAGCGCACACTTCTGGCTTATGTCCAGGTTTTCACCCACCAGTACTCCCAAGTCCTTCTCGGCAGGGCTGCGCTCAATCCCTTCATCCCCCAGCCTGCATTGATACTGGGGGTTGCCCCGACCCAGGTGCAGGACCTTGCACTTGGCCTTGTTGAACCTCATGAGGTTCACACGGGCCCACTTCGTGAGCTTGTCCAGGTCCCTCTGGATGGCATCCCGTCCCTCAGGCGTGTCGACTGCACCACTCAGCTTGGTGTCATCTGCAAACTTGCTGAGGGTGCACTCGATCCCACTGTCTATGTCATTGATGAAGATATTAAACAG
>NW_008824475.1:4321167-4321560 GCF_000699105.1 Pygoscelis adeliae
CACCGTAATGTCACCTGTCCCTGCCTTCCCTTTAATTCTGACCCATAAGCTCTTGGTCAGCTCCTCATCCATGCCCAGGCAGAGCTCCATGCACTCCAGCTGGTCATTGACATAGAGGGCAACACCCCCTCCTTGTCTCCCCTGCCTGTCCTTCCTAAAGAGCCTGTGTCCCTCCATCCCAACACTCCAATCATAGGAGCCATCCCACCACGTCTCTGTGATGCCAATAAGTTTGTAGCCCTGCAGGCGTGCGCACGCCTCTAACTCCTCTTGTTTATTCCCCATGCTATGTGCGTTTGCATAGAGGCATTTAGGTTGGGCCCCCGATGAAGCTGTCTTACTGGCTGGAGTTCCTTTGTGCTGCTCTTCAGGGGCTCTCCTGCTGGCCTGTGT
>NW_008824475.1:4321700-4323486 GCF_000699105.1 Pygoscelis adeliae
AGATGGAACCCATCAGCCCCCAGTAGACCAGGTTTCTCAAAGCGAGTCCCATGGTCTAAGTAGCCAAACCCCTGGCTGTGGCACCAGTCCCGTAACCATTTGTTGACTCGCCAGATTCGACTGGCCCTTTCAAACCTCTCTGACTGCTTTCAATTCTTACTTAAAGCAAGTAACCCTATAAAGAAGCAACTGAAACATCTTGAACTTTGCCTCCTTTCAGCAGAAACAGAAACTTTGCCTCCTTTATGTTAGAACAATTAATTGATCTTATAGTAGCTCAAAGGCTGAAAAGTTTTCACCACTCTTTTATGAAGTAGTTTTCAAAAAAAGTACAATATCTCACTTTTTTTTTTTCTTCCCCTGCAGAACAGTGCAAGGTAAACTGTTCTTTACAGAGTACTTTACAGAGTAAAGTATTTCCAATTATTGAAAACAGACAGAGGTATCACCTACTTAGGAAAATTCTTTCTTACTATTCGGTTAGATAAACTGTAAAAATAGGTCTCAGATTCATAAGATGGGAAATAAGCAAGAAGGAAATGGCTGGAGGATGATAAAGGAATAGATTGAATATTCAGCTAGTATAGATGTAAATCAGTAGATTAGTTTCAGAATCTTTGCAAGGCCTCTTGCATGTAATAAGAAACATGGTACGTAGAATTAAATCCTAATATAAACAGGCATATATCTGATAAAATAAAGCCTAATTACAAACCATGGAAAAATGCCTCATTTCATACCTGTATGTTAACCATTAAGTTAATGAGGGCAGAGCATTATGCTACTCATGATTTATGTGATGAAAACATGAAGCTGGGCAGTTACTAGTATTTTCACAAACATAGTCCTATTTGCCGGTGAAATGAATTGCCTAATCGATTATGTAACAAACCTTATTTGTATTTTAGGGCACTTAATCATCTTTAATATGCAACTGGAAGTTGCATCTGCTTTCCAACTCTGCCAAATAATGGAAATTCATTGTACCTAATCGCCTGTTTGGATTTATTTAGCAAGAAAGATTTCTTTTTGTCTTAAAATACTCCTAAATTGCAAGTATAACCCTAAATATGAAGTTAACTAGGAGTCAAGGAAACATAGAATAACAACCCAGGGATGACTTGGACATACAAACCCAGAATAAAGACACTGTGGATTCAGAGATGCAGGTCGACCACAAGGGTTTGGTCTGCTCATCAGTTCTTATTGATCTCTTAGTACTAAAATGCAAAGCAGATGGCCCTATTTGCTAGTTTTATAAGCTATTTGTGAAATACAACCTTGTATCACTTAAGGAGTTCTGATATTTGCTGAGGTGGCTTTTCAGGTTTTTATAAAAAGTGTCCATCATAGTAATGTAAGAGTCAGTGAGCCCAGGAACAGATACACTGCTTAAAGGAACTAATTAATTAAACAAGGTTGAATAGAACAGCATGGAACAGAAGATATTTAAAGTACCTTTTTTTCTTCCCTGTTTCTGCACCATGGTGACTAATGTTTATTAAGTCCCCACAGTGAGATACTGAGGGATTTTTCTCAAGATCTCTTGCTGTTTTAAAAGGAAACAATGGCTTGTGGTAAAGTCAACTCATGCTGAGATACATTAACTACACCGTGTTATCAGCTGATAATGGTGTTATTAACACATTACCCACTGTGTATATTTCTGAATTAGGATGTTTCCTTGTTAATGGAATTAAGCCATTTTCTTTGAAATGGCAAGTATTGGGCATTTTGACACCATTTGGGAGTAGGGCTGGGGAATACAGCTTCATTTTGGGGAAGA
>NW_008824475.1:4324431-4346867 GCF_000699105.1 Pygoscelis adeliae
CTACCTGAAAGGAGGTTGTAGCGAGGTGGGTGTTGGTCTCTTCTCCCAAGTAACTGGCAAAAGGACGAGAGGAAATGGCCTCAAGTTGCACCAGGGGAGGTTTAGATTGGATGTGAGGAAAAATTTCTTTACTGAAAGAGTAGTTAAACATTGGAACAGGCTGCCCAGGGAAGCGGTTGAGTCACCATCCCTGGAAGTATTTAAAAGACGTGTAGATGAGGCGCTTAGGGACATGGTTTAGTGGGCATGGTGGTGTTGGGTTGACGGTTGGACCTGATGATCTTGGAGGTCTCTTCCAACCTTAATGATTCTATGATTCTATGATTTATTGGGGATTTTTTTTTTTGTGGATATTCCTTCTTTAAGCTTCAGGAAGTACATTTGCTTTTATTCTGTCGTCTTGCTTTGAGATTTCATTGAGACTATTCAAAGGACATAATTCTTACAATGAAAGAAAAATATAGAAATATGCTATGTTGGAGAATTGCCACACTATAAATTCTGAACATTCCAAAAGGGCAATGATCTAATACAACAGTAAATAATTACTCTTAGATTGCATAATTGAAGGGCAGTTGCTTAAGTATAGCAATTTTTTTTTCCTAGTTAGGTGGCACTGGCCAGACCCTGGAGTGTAGCAGGAAGTCGTTTCTTATTCATTAGAGGACAGTGGGAGGTAAATACACTTCCTGTAAATTCAACATAATCAGTAAGACTATCCAACCACACATTTGTTACACGTGACTAAATAAAACAAATTGTACTCTTCCTAAAAACAGTAATTCAAAACATGTTGCTGAGATTTTCATGCTATATTTGCTTCATTCTGAATCTGAGTCCATGGCATGAATAATGATGTAATCGTTCTTCAAACACATGGAAACAAATGCCAGTACAATTATGTGATTAAAAATGAGTGTCATTTGTGCTTTCCCATGTATGGGAACATACTTACTTACTACTCAATTTGTAAACATACATTGGCAAAACCAATGCAATATTTTTCATCTATGATCAATTCATGAACTTGCAATGAGAGGCAGATTAAAGTGCATTTTAAAATTTGGCACTAAAACAATCCAAGGAATAGTATTCCATACTAGTAAACCCTGAGAGAAATCTATTTATTCTAGATTTCATAAGATAACAAAATTTTAGCTCTCTGTCTACTCACAGCTTCATAAATTTTCTTGAAAGTATTTCCAGCTGAAAATAAATAAATAAATAAATAAATAAATAAATAGTCTTAATGAAATAGAAATAGGTGCATCTTTCTGGAAGCTGTAAATTTTGAGGTTAATAATGAGGTTGCTGTCTTCTAATTTTGTTATGCAAAGAGGGTAAAGACTCAAAAATACACACAACGATACATGCTGTATAAAGCAGTATTATGAAATCTATGTTGTATCATGGAAATTCTTCACATTTCAGTACCATAAACCTATAACCATAAACCCAAAATAGCTAAAATATGTAGCTTATTAATTATCTTATAAAGGTTTTGTGAATTAGCAGTAATTGATATTAAGAAAATATTCGATTATCTTTCTAGTTCTATTATGCATATTTTTCAAGATCTGGGCTCCTTCTTTATCATCTCTTTGACTAAGTTCCTCATTTGTATTATGGATGTAATCAATTTTTCATTTGTCAGACCCACCTGTATTTATTTTTTTTTTCTTAAATTCAGGCTTCCTCTTTCTGTATGTTTGGATAGTAACAATTACAGTGCAGCTCATCTCTACAAAAGCTTTTAAATGCTTCTACAATGAAAATAAATCACGAGGGAGTATAATTTTCAGTGCAGGCACTGATATCTGAAGATTCTAAGTTTACCTGGGAGTCCTAAAGTCTCCTTGGATCTCCTCAACAGCTGAAATAGAGATATGAAAACTGTTTTTATACACTTCAGGAAACTTTAGATGAAGCCTTTTTGTTTCCTTTTTTCCAAGCCAAAGAGGGGAAGACCTTAGTTGTTCTTTATTTTTCCCAGATTATACAATATGAGTGCAAGACGAGACCATCTTTCTTTCATGTGCCTTTTTTTTTTTTCTTTTTTATCCTGAAGAGCTCTGCTGCAGTCTATACAGTTCAGCCAATGCTTCATGCTAAATACAAACATTGTATTACAGGAAATTCAGAATTGTGAGTAAAGCTCTGTGCAGGTTTATAGCCCTTTTCTAACATATAGCACTTAAACTATCAAGCTCTTTACATGTTTCCATTCTGTATAGTGACGTAGTCCCACCCAAATTCCACTGGTAAGTATGAGGACATGTTTAGTGGACAACTCATAATGACTTTTTAATATATAAATATATAGATATACATTGTATATTTATACATATATATAATGTATATTAAAAGTAGACCTAGCACTACCAGGGATTTTCAGTTTCTATAACTTATATTTATTTGTTACATGACATAATATTTCTAGTGCTTTTATGCATATTGCTGTAGCATACATGTCACTGGGGAAACACCTTGCAACAAAGTGCTTTCAGAGGAAGAATGCCCTCATGCAATATTGGTGCTAAGTCTGACCAAGGGAGAAAAGTTATACTTTTAAATAGAACCTTTTCTGTTTTCTTTTGGGTTTTGGGGTGGTGGTGGTGGTGGTGGTGTTTGTTTTTTTCCTATTTGAAACCAAAATAACCAAGGGATATTTTATGCAGGTAACACAAGCACAGAAGAATTTGCAACAGATAACTTTTCTTAGGGTAACGTCAGTGTAGATTGTACCAAGTTATTATACTTAACTGTGAGAGGCCTGCACGTCTGTAAGGGTTTCTAGCAGCAAAGTAATAATCCAACAACTATTTCAGAGTGAGCTAGTGACATCCATTTTAGATGTCCATCCATTTAAGCCCTTGGAAAAGGTGTTACCTTTTCTCTTTGCTTTATACCACCTTTCCAAATGGATTTTAAATAGCATCTTTAGATACTGCTGTTATGACCATTCTTAGAGCTCATAGACGCTGAATGCTATACAAAATGATTTTTTAGTAAAAGTTAAAAGTTGGGTAGACAACCCAGAGCTGGAAGCGGAATTAGGAAAATGGCCTAAAATGAGAGAATATCACAGGTGACAGTAATAAAAAAATCTGGTGACATCAATCATATATAGTTAAACTCAAGTGGCAGTAATTTCACTAAATAGAGATTACTTCACAACCTACCTTTGCTTTTTCATACATTGTGGTGATCTGGAAAAAATGTCATTTTTCATGCTAACTAATAAATGAAAGCCAAAATATCATAACTGCAATGATGGGGTTTTGCTGAATATCTCTTAACTTATATAATTTCTTCTTGGGATGCTTCATATGAAAATCCATTACCCACTCAGGAAAAGTAAAACAGGAGTTACAGAAAGTTTTTAATTGCTATTCCTGTTTGCTTTAATGTTTCCATCTCCCTGTTTTCCCCACTCATATCTGGCAGTGAAATGGAATTATAAGACGGTATTTAGCACAAACGTATACAATCATATTTTTAATAAATTGACTGAAAATTATTTTGTTAGAAAAACCTTATGTCTAAATATATTTATTTGCAATAAAGCAAAGAACAGGAAAACACATATTTAGTTTGAAACTGAAACAATATACTATTTTCTAAATGTATGATGCTGGTTAATGTCACTGCTACATCTCCTTATTAATTTATTCAGTTTATTAAGTTTAACTTGCATCTACAGATGAACTGATTTTACAGTTTGATTTGCAGCTCATAATGAATATTTTAGTTTTGCTTTCCCCACATATTTTTATATAGGAAAATTACATTTCCAGAACAGTGTTGTCTGAGCAGGAAAAAAAAAAAATTCTCTTTGCATTTCCATTAAAAAAAAATGCAGTGAAATGACGAAAAATAGTTATGTGCTTTAAATTTTAAGGATTTAATAACTTATTTCTAGATACAAGTTCTGCAATTTTAAAGCTATTCTGAAAGGAAGAATAAATGTAGTGGGGTTTATGACTATGGTGCATACCTGTCTTGGGGATTGAGAACTGACTGGAAGAAATGGGATCCACCTGACTAAGAAGGGTGGGTGACTAAGTAGGGTTCCTAAGAGTTCCTTATCTCAACTAAGGAAAAACAACTACCAGTATGCAACTGGTAAACTCAATGTATGTACTTAAAACACAGACTGCTAAAGATGAAAATTGTAATTTCATCTGATTTTCTTTCTTAAGACATAATTTTCTTAAAATCACCTGAAAATTTAAAGCTAAAGGTTAGCTGTGTTTGTATATATGCTTCAGTATGACTGCTAACAGCAAGACCACATGCAGTCACGAATAATATGATTATTTTAATTGTATTATGAATGTTAAATGTAGCTTTGTTTTGCTAAAGCATTGTATGAGAGTTTCTCATGAAGTATTGTAAAAGACAACGCTTATACAGTTAAAAAATGTAAGCATTGGCAAAGCTAATATGCAGTCTCTAAGACATTATGTTCTTTGTACTTAAAGGGAACAACAAGGCAAACAAACAATAATTTAGGATATGGCTTTTTTTAAAATGAATATTTAAGTTCTTTGCATTAGACATGAAAAATCAAGAATAAGACAGAAGAAGAAAGAATGTGTTTTAGGTGGGTCAGGTGGAACTAGGTTTACTTAAAAGCCTGGAACAACCAAGTATTATTAGCAAAAATAGTTTTAGTCATTATTAAAAAGAGAAAAGAGTTGTTGAGAAGCAGTCTCATGCCCACGAGGGTGTTACCCTTGAAAACCTCCTGATGAACAACCGGTGCCTGAATGAACTAGGAGTCTGGCAGTTCTAGGATAACCTATGTTTTGCTCAAAAGCTAGCTAAAGGCAGAAAGAGAAAATGCCCTATAAGTGAAAAAAAAAAAAAAAAAATTAGTCAACTTAAATTTTAACAGTGTGAACAAAATACAAATGGCTATTACTCTTAATTTATTTACAGTGGTACACACATTCACAGTCCAAATTTTCTAATTAGTACAAAAGAAACCTCATTAGCTAGGCTACAGTTAGAAGCAGTTATATGTAAAAAAACCCTTATAAAAGCTAAACCTTTTTCTCACATGCCAGTTTCAGAGACAATGACCAGGGTCAGATAGAGCCCAGTGATCGCACCAGGTTGTTGGTGCCAAGGCAGGGCTGAGGTCAGGCCAGGAAGTCAGCCCGCAGCTCGGAGTCCCTGTCTGGACAAACAAGATAAGTGGCCCAGCCAGGCAGGCCTGCGACACAGTTGCAGTGTAGCTAGATGAGGCCTGGGGGTGGTCTCAGCTGAAAGCAGTTCCCATGGACAGGAGGTCAGCCACAGCCTCTCTGCTGGGTGCCTGTGAGCCTCTGCTGGGGCCTCTGATAGATTGTGCTTTCAAAGACATCTTTGCACCATCTTTAAGTTGGCCCTGAGCCCCAGCAGCCAAATCCCCCAGAGCAGGAGATGTGCTCTGGGCCATTTCCATTATTCTCAGAGACCCCAAGCCAATGCTTTCAGCATGGGTCCCAGGGGTGTCATGATGAATTGTTGGCATTCTCTCAGCACCCCAGGAGTGGGATGTTAATTAGGGGGTCTTTTTCCTCCTCTTTGCCAGGAAAAACGTGTTCTGGAGAGTGATAGTTTTCCTCCTCGCTCTAGGGTCTACTTGGGACCGTTTTTATATGTTTTCTAACAAACTTTATGCTTTGCTCACTCTTCGCTGTTCTGTAACTCTGTGTTACATTTGACTTTACCATAAATGGTGTGCTGTTTGTATGTTGGATACTGTTTTTCTGTTACTCCTAAAATCAGTTTTGCCCAGCTTCTAAGTTTTCATTATTAGTAGTAATGTCCACTGAGGAGCTGTTGATACCCTGGGTAAGTCCAGTATGATATTCAATGTCCACACCCTCAAGGCCTCTGTTATCACCCTAGTCCTGTACTCCTAGATGCTTCATGATTATTATAGGGTTATGGATCACTCATTCTCCACAGCATAATTGTTGTTCTTATCTATGTAGAAATTGTTAACAATGTTATAACACAGTGTCATGCAAAGCTAAAAAAAAACCAAAAACAAATTAAGTAATAACCACTTGGTCATTAGATAATTGCTCTTTCATCTTAACAGATTAAAGCAAAGCTCCAAGCAAATCAAGATTGAGTCCAAAAAAGGCAAGCCTCACAGCCCAGCCTGAGGCTTTGCAAAGTTAGTAAAGTCTGTGGCTCTTATTATCAATGGCAATACTGTGTTTACAGTGCTCTAGCTATTTTTTAACTAAAAAGATACATAAAAAAAAATAAGTCTTGCTCATCGTTTCCAAGTTTAGATAGAATGATTTAATCTGTCATTTACCTTCTGAGAAGTAGGTGTCATGGTAATAGTTTTCATATTGCTGATTTTCTTGTACATTTCTTAGTATAATGACATTGCCTAAACTCAAAACATATAAATAAGAATATAACAACTTAATAAATAGCACATGTTGACTATGTTCCTTTTTTTGAAATGTTTGTTCTTGTCAGCCTGTTTAAAACAGGACCAGTATGGAATAAGATAAATGATTTATTAATTTTGTTAAATAAAGATTAATTACACAATAATATGTCTATCATATATAGGAAATAGGGAAATTCCACTTCTTTTAAAGTATTTCTGTGCTATATCTAGAACTTTTATGAATCATTAATATTGTTTATCATTGATACCATCCATGAAGGGTATTTGTCCAATCTTTTTTGTTTTTCTATGTTTTCTTTCAATAAATATCACACTGACCCATAAAGGATCCATGGACCCATAAAATCTTCATGACCCATAATCACATTCGTGATTCTGTTTGGGACCTATTGTTTCACTGTGCTGAAACAATGATGGCAAATTTTTTAAAGCCAGCGATCCAAACCTGCCTGAAAACATGAGGGTACTCATTTCTGTAGGCAACACTGTAAGATTCATTCCATGTGGTATTTGAGATCAGTATATTTCTCTTTGTAATTCACATGCATATGAAAACAAGTAAAAGGTAAGAGCTCTTCAGAACATGTTGAATAGTAGAACCTGGTATTGTGTGTGGATTCAGAAGTTTTTATCATCAGAAGGGGATGGACAAGAGAGAGTTATTAAATATGTGTAGAGCATTTACAGCTCAGAAGTCTGTGATTCAGTGAGACAAAGAAAGTATTCAGGGGAAGTATTACTATGTATTTTTATAGTCTTGTGCTTTCTTCTCTGTGTCTGCTTTTGGCTATTATCAGAGACAAGGTAGAATTAGATGTACCTTTGAACTAACCTAGTATAGCCATCCTGATTTTCTATGTTACTTGCCATAAAGGCAGATATGCCTCAATTACAATCATATCTAGTTATTTGCCTGAAACCAGGCAACACAGGAAGGAGGGAACTCTTACAAACATCATAAACACTTTCAGGTTCCTTATCAAGCGACATTTACCACTTGGCTTTTGAAAACAAGATGAACATATTTTAAATTTTGATAAAATAACATTTACTTTCCTATCATCTTCTAAGTTAGAATCACTACTCATCACTTAAAAACAGAAATATAACAGTTGGAATTCTGCAGTAAATTAAAAAAAAAACCAAACAAAAAACCACTCGTATATAGTTCTTGTACCTTCCTCCTTCCCACTGATTTATATAGTTGTTGTACCTGGTACCTTGTTAAGCACTTCCAAACTGAAATTTCATTTCACTTTTGTCTATACAAAATTTTGTGCATTCCTATGTTTTGCACATGACATCTCATGTGCTTAATTCATATTCTTATTCTATTCAAGCATATTTCAAATTCTAGTGCAAGACTGTTTCTAATGAGTTTAAAAAAACTAACACTGATCAGTGTAGTGACATGTCTCCAAGTCCACATAAAATTAATTAATCAGAACTTCTCCTCTGCGTATGAAGAACTGATCCTCTGATAATTTATCAGCTCTTCTAAATTAGTTTTTTTGTCAAATATCTGCTTGGAATCTTATATAAAACCATCCTCTGAATAGTCGTCTTTTTTAATATAGCCCAAAGTATAAATTTATTTATATATTTCTCTGTTCATAATGGTTCCCAACTGTACTTGCTAGAGTTTTGTTTTCTAGAACAGGATTGTTTCTGAGCTGCAGTGTTGCAAATTGTGTATGATCTATGAACTTCTACCATCTGTATGTAATTTCAGTCAACTGCTTTTTACTGATTTATCTACTCAGAGCTTAAAAAATACACCAGTGTAATGCACAGTACAAATAACAGGGAAATGTGACATGTTTAGACATATTTTAAAGGTGCTTTCTTTCTGATAACATTAATGATTTAATTTTTTTTTTTTTTAATTTACTTATGGTTAAAAAACAACTCTATGTGCAGAGGGAGTGGATGGTGGATCTGAAATAAAATATAAAATCGATAATGTTCTTTCCCAGGAAACTCGGTCCTTCTATTAGAGCTCCTAAATAGAACCTTTCAAGAAAGAATTTGACTGAAAGTGAAAATCCTATAGTAATTTCTCATATCATCCTGTCTTTGTACACCATCTAAAATTGCCTTCAGATGGAAGACTCTATATATAAGATTCGTGAGAATCTACAGATGATGCAATGTGTCCTCAAGAAATAAAATCTATCCCAAGAATTTCACAGGCAGGCGTTCCCCTCATCCCCCCAAAATATTTTTTTTGTCTGGGAAAGAACATGGTATGAAAGCGGTTGAGATGTAACAGAGATGGTAGCATAAGAAAGAACTGAGAGCAGCAAGGAGAGCTCACAAATGAAAAACAACAACAACAACAACAAACAAAACCACAAACAAACAAAAAAAACCTGAACCAAAAACGTTAGGACAACCAAGAAGCTGTCACATTGAGGTACATGAGATAAGGTCATTGAGAGACTAGGATGAAGGAGCGTAACATGGACCTAAGACATTAGAATAGTGAACAGAGTGAAGAATTAGTGCTAGAGTGGCATGGGTACAAAAAAGAAGAAAGAAAGAGACTTTGACTGCAAAACAGGAAGATGTTGATGCAATTTGGGCAAAAGAGTTAAGGAATGAGAAAAAGAAAGTCAGGCCATTGGGAACAATGAGTGGAGGGTAGAATTAACAAACAAGGAGAAGTAGAATCATCAGGATGGACAGAATGAGGCAGGGTGTCGTGGTGGTGGTCCTGTAAAACTGCAGTGCTGAAAATTATCATTTAATCCAAATTGATTACTAAAATTCAATGAGAAAAATCATGTATGATCCAGGTGTTACTTTAAAGATCAGAAGATACAGGACAAATCAAGTTTAAGAACTTCAGAAGTGCTATTTTAGTATAACTGTTGAACAATATAGAAACTGTTTTTTTTTGTAAGGAAATGACAATGTGAGGAAATTAAGGAAAATATGAATATCATAACATTCATAGAGATTTCATTACAATGTGGTGGCTCTTGAGATGCATAACTTCTCTGTTGTGCTTCATTGTGTATCACATTAAGGAAGTGATCGATGGAATTCATTTTATAAATGGATAGGTAGCAACGGTCAATAAATTCTTTGCACTGCTTGATTGTGTATATGCATCTGTGACATCATTCATACATAATTTTACTAGCAAATGATGGCAAACTCCATAGGTTGTTCATTCATTTTTTCTTTTCTTCTTTTTCCCTTCTTTTCAAGAGAGAGAAAGTTTCAAAAGCTAAGTGATTATGTTCCACTTTTAGTTGAACATTCAAGATAATAGGATAGAAGGAAAACAACCATATAACAGCCAAAAGCATCAACTAATTTTCAGGACTGGACCCCTGGCAGTGTCCACCCATCACAGTGTAATATTATTAACTTAAACATGTACCTTGCAAGTAACTTCCTTAATGGTACTACACTGTATTACTGTAGGTACTGTCACTATGTGACTCTTGCAGAGCACCCTGAAAATCTTTTATTGCCTGATAATTTGAATTATATTAATTCTCTACTCAATGAAAATGTGTTTAACAAAATAACACTAAAGTAATTTGACTTGAAGATATCATGTAGCAAAAATGCCCATGAATTCCATGTCTATGAATGATAAAAGTATTTTCTGACAATTCACGTCACATATCTGGCAATTTGCTTGTCCAAAAAATGGGATGCATGTATAATTTCAAGAAATGGGAATCTAGCTGTGTTAGATGTGCACATTTAAATTCTAGCTCGTTCAAGTCCTTTTTACAGGGATGCTAGCCTGTCAATCATATTTCTGTTTATTTCTGCAATATGGTTTAAACCTGAGTAGTTTTACATGCCTATGTTAGAACTGCTCTGTTTTAAGGTAAAAACACAATGTATTTCTGGAATAATTTCTTCTACTTGATAGTTTCTCAATGTGGGCTTTTGTCTTCTTTGTGCTTCTTCATTTAATTTCATGCAAGAATTTAAAACACAATTCTATAAAATATTCACTGAGATTTGAGTCCTGATAATGGAAAAGAATAAAACTCTCTCCCTTTTTCCTCTGCTCTTGAGACAAGATAACTGGTGTCCATCTCTCATTCTTAAACCGAGATCTTTCAAGAAGTCTTTGCCACCTACTCCCCATGGACTTCAAAAGCCTTATCCCTGGTAGCAGTATAAACTACATTTTTTTGACTCTCCCCCATTTTATGCCCTTCTTATCGCACTCTTATTACAACTCTACTAAGGGCCATATATTTGTTATTGTTCAAGACAGAAAATGGTGTTGAGAGTCACCTTGCAGCAGGTTTGTAATATTCCCAATAATTAGGTCATGGGAATTGGGAGACAGAAGAGATGGGTCTTTGCAACCTAGAGGGAAATCTACTACAGCCTGATTGATTCCAAAGTTTTGGCATGGAAAACTTGTCATTTGATGATTAGTTTGCAAACCTCTCTTATGCCAAATAGTGGCGTTTGTTCATAAAACATGCTACAGTCGTCTCTCCCCAAGGCTTAGTAGAACAAACCATGTGACAATAGAAAGTTGCTGAGAGTATCAGTACTTGCAGTCAATATGAGTTAACAGGCAACACAATTTATAAATGCTATGCCTAATAAAGAAACAGGGGCAGATTTAAGTTTCACTTGTCCTGGGCATAGAAGTGGATAAGGAGGCCTCTAGCCAATATGTGTATGTATACACACACTATATATACCTTATTTATAGTGTATTTTATACGTTACATATTATATACATGTTACATAATAATGTTGAGACATCTGTTTGAAATACAGAATAGGTCTGTAAGTTGTACATATGTATTTTATAAATTTAAATATGAATGTAATCTTAGTGATGTTACAGGCTAGGGAACTTCTAATATTACAAACTTCAGCAAGATGGAAATAACTCGAAAAATATTTCAAAGGATTACTTGGGCACAGTAATGATGACTTGAATAAGTCATCATTGAATACTTTCTTTCAGTTTACTGCACACCACTATATAAAAATAGGATTTTATATAGTAAAATAACAAAAAAAGAAAAAAAATTCACTGGTGGTGTATATTCTAGCCTAGAGAATTTTCAAGTCATTCAAAATATCTCTAGTTTTACAAAATTATCCACATAAATTTAGGAACAAAGTTTACAAACTTAACTATGCTGCAAATTCTTTTGTATAATTTGCTTTTTTCAAATTTACACATTAGAAATTCTTCAGAAATTCCTCTTGTACACATAGTTAGGTTTCATACTAATTAGCACTAATGTGAGGCAAGGATTCCTGAAAGTATAAGCATAGAATGATAACAAAGGCTGTGAAAATACAGTGACAGAGGTCCCTTCCCACCCAAACTACTCTATGATTCTATGATTCTGTTTCAGAGGCTCCAGGAATATAAACACAAATCACAAATGGTCACTGAAAGAATGCAGCCTTGAGAGCTCTATTCTATAGCAAAGAGCAGAAAGAAATCATCCTATATATGGTGAAACCTCAGAGGATAAAAGACAGTTACAGCCCCATAGTGAGCAAAGGAAGAACAGAAAGGAAAGAATTACACTAGCAGTCTGTCCCCTGCCTGGGGATGCGGAACCTGATCAAAGCTACTCTTCCTCCTCTTTCTCATTCAGTGGAAGAGAGAGAGGTTTACTACATTTTGCAACTGTAACTCAGTAGTCAAATTTAAAATTACTTTAAATATAACTGAGTTAAGTAAACTAGAATTTTAAAGAGCCGTATGTTCTTCTGTGTGTTTTTTGCTTCAGCCTTCCAGCATAACAAAGTAGTTGGCTACCAAGTCTGAGTAAACTTGGATGCAACAAGTGTGAAGATGAAATCATTACTTCAGTGTAACAAAATATACACTGGATTTTTATTAGGTAATTCTGATAGAATCTGATCTCAGGTTGCTGTGTTACTCTCACAGCAAGAGATTAAGGTCTGAAACAATATCTTCTTGCATTAAGAATATGAATGATGATGATAAAAGATGACAAATGTGATTTATACATCTGCCAAAATTTAAAAAAAAAAAAATTCATTAAGAGATGAAGAACTTGGTTTAAGGGGTTAGGAAACCAAATAGAGAACAAAGTAGGAACAAACTGTGGGATTAGTACACATTCTATCACAAATCACTCAAAAACAGGGGCAATGGAGACACATGGAGATTTTGCCTGTCAATGTTCCCAGTAGCAGAAGATATACTTGCTGAGAACCTAATTCTGTGGTGCTATATGGATCATAAATAATAATTAAATATGATAGTAATAATAATAAGATGAAGGCTGAAAATCTTTCATAAGTAATAAGCAAAGAAAGAGCATGGAAAGCTCATCATATGCATCAGCAGATTTCTTAGGAGCCTTCAGGAAAGGAGTAATTCCAGTGATGAAACTACAGTAACCACTGTCTTTGGCCTGCTAAAACAAGAAGGAAATATCTCAATGGTTTTAAATTATCATAACTCTGTTGAAGTCATTGTGAGAATATTAGTTTATATCAGGATATGTCACTCTATTCTGTAACAGTTCAAGACAATTATTAGCATAACTGGAGGGATGGAACACCTCTCCTATGAAGAAAGGTTGAGAGAGTTGGGGTTGTTCAGCCTAGAGAAGAGAAGGCTTTGGGGAGACCTTCTTGCAGCCTATCAGTACTTAAAGGGGGCTTATAAAAAAGATGGTGGCAAACTTTTTAGCAGGGCCTGTTGTGACAGGCCAAGGGGGAATGGCTTTAAACTAAAGGGGGGTAGATTTAGACTAGATATAAGGAAGAAATTTTTTTATGTTGAGGGTGGTGAAACACTGGCCCAGGTTGCCCAGAGAGGTGGTGGATGCCCCATCCGTGGAAACATTGAATGTCAGGTTGGACGGGGCTCTGAGCAACCTGATCTAGTTGAAGAGGGGTTGGACTAGTTGACCTTTAAAGGTCCCTTCCAACCCAAACTGTTCTATGATTCTATGATAACTGACATCACAAAAGAAGCATCAGTAGCAAAAAATGTTGGTAGTTTTGATCTGATATCTTGATACTGTCAGATTGAATTGAAGGAGAAGAAGAGATCAAGGAAAAAAAAATGTCTTTGTGAAACCTTATGGATGCTTTCAGTCTTGGGTATTACCAGACTGATGAATGATCCCATACTAATCCATTAGGTTGTTACAGAGCTAAACAAGTCTGGGGAACAGTAAACCTCCTCACACACTTAGAAAATTTCACAGTAACCTCATCATCATCTGGAATGATGGATCTTGATGTTTAGGATGCCACAGTTTGGCTTGTCTGAAAATGAATGCAAAACAAGGGATAACATGACCTAGCAAATATCCTATTTGGCAAGGAGGGCATAACAGGAAAGTTACTTGAGACACCATGTAGAGTATACAGTGAGACTGTAGATATCTTTTGTTCTACTACAGATATGTACCAAAGATTAAAGACATAATACTGTAATGCTGCTAATTGGGGCAGACTCTGTGGATAGAGAATTATTTAGAAATCTTCAATATTTTTCATACATTAACTATTAATATTGACAGTTTCAAACCTTCTATCTGTAATAATAATTACATTTATTATGTATCAAAATTGTTTTCAGATTTGCACATGACTTTGGAAAGATTGGATAAAATAGACAATGGCTTTTAGAAAATACTGGGGGAATTAATTAAATTTGTCTATAGTAGTTTAGAAGGCACTTGAAACCCATTATGTAGCTAAATTTATAGGAAATGGAGTTCAGCCAGGCAGGCAAATTTAAGAGTTTTCGTGTTCAGATTATTTTACTTGAATACTGAATGAAGTTTTTCTGTGCATGTAAAATTAAAAACAGTGATGTTTGGTAGGATTAGGAAGCAATTTTTTATTTATCTGGTGACAGTTACCTTGTGCACAAAGAAAATGGGTTGTTGGATGAATAGATCATTAGGATTGTTGTGTAATAGACACACTATTTAAGCGCTTCTATATTTTAGCAGTCTCAGTAGATGCTAAATATTAAATAACAAAATTATGCTTTTAGCATCATCTTCATTAGGATAAAATCTGGGTGGACATCGTTCATGTTTAGATGGATTTTTTTGTTGGTTCACTTCTGGGTGAAGATTGATGCTAGAAAGCTTGGGACATTTATAAGGGAGTTTACTGTTCAGCCAGGCTGAGATAAGCTGTTGTATTAGACTACTAGTGAACAATTTTCATATTGTCATCAGTCTAGTGCAAAGTGAAGATTACTGAAAAAAACCCCACAGAGTTATATTCTTTTATAGCAGAAGTATAAATCGGAAAGTATGCGATTTAAAACTTTGAAAGATCTGTGTCACTGTCTCCAAAGTCTCCAGTTCTTTCAACTGTATGTCCAGCTCTGACCTATTCCACTGTCACACACCTCTTGAACAAGTCAAAAAACTTCTAGTTTCACATCTTCTAGTGAAAATTCATATAAATAGCTAGCTATATGGCTTACATTAACTTGTTTTTTTAATCAGTTTTTAAAGTCCCTTCTTCATTACATATCACACAAAACATTAACCTTTAAATTAAAAAGAAACAAACAAACAAACAAGCAAGATAATGTCAGTGTAGTAAGCAAGGCAGGGTTCCATCAGGAGCAGAATTTCTCCCACAAGTTGTTTTTACCTCACATCTAGTTCATTATTACTCATTTTGTTACCCAACACAGATTGTAATGATTTTACATTAGTTTCTTATATGCTTCCAAGAACTCTGGACAAGAATGTTATAAGGAAAAAAGTAGTTATAAGAAAGCAAAAAACAGAAGAGCAGAATAACTAGTAGATAAAACTTCTGCTGAATAACTTAGAAATGGTCATGTTTGCAATGTTATTATGTTTTGCAGAATCACCCTACAATTCACATGGGGAATTTTCTCCTGGATTATCATTTCCACAGTTATAGTCACTTCTAGAATGATTATAGAAGAACAAAAGATTATTTTTAATGATGATCTCACAAAATTGATCTATTTTTTCCTCTGTTAAAAGCTTGATATTTTTCCCTGTTGGGTGGTAAAAAAGAGATAGTGAGTAGCTATACTGTTCATATCATCTTGTTATTAAACTGATAATCCACATCTGCTGTATAGGAAGGAAATCAACAGCAGGAGGTTGTATGTAATGGGATTTTGCAGATTATAGTGAATGACAGACATGAAGACTCCCAGCACATGTAATAATTCATAGAATAGCATCCAAAACCTTGTTTTTTCCAGTTTTGCTAGTTTGGGTAATTTAGGACTCAGTTCTTCATGCAAAACTGTTGTGAAAGACCTGTCAGAACTAGTTCTGTCCTCCATATCAGTTTTGCCAGGAGAAATACATAGGGCCTGATTCCGATTTACTCTGATTACTTTAAATTTACATGTTTCTACTGATTCAGTATTCTGAAATTATATTACTGTGCCACAATTATATATGATAGAATAGGTTTGTGTGTTACTAACTAGCAAGGAGCAAGTAAATCATTGCCATTTACACATTATCCAAAATCTATTGAATATACTTACCTTGTCAATTCTGTATCTTTCGTAGACAAATCAGTGTTTCAGTCATACAGCATAATATAATGCTGAAACATGGTTGATGACAGAAAACTTGATATTTATATTATCACTCCCATTTTTAAACTAACAAAAGTTAACTCAAAGCAAACCGATATGTGACAAGAAAATGAAACAAAGGAGAAATACTTTAAATTAAAAAAAAATCTTTTCACATGCAATTATTTATAATAAAAATGTATTATTTATTTACATCAATATATTTTCAAGCTGTAAATTAAACGTTTATTGCCTTTAACTGATAAGAGTGTTACAAATGAAATGTAGAGTATGGCTCATAAGAAAACCAATGTGATTTACCCATACCAATAGCAGCAATTGTCATGAATTTAATTTATCATCTGTCAGCACAATATACTATATATACGAACTGTTATGCAACAACAATACATTTACCCTGGCAAAGTTCTTTTTCACATGAAAACTAATCCATTACAAATCCAGTAAGCCTAGCCTAACACTTTAAGACAAAGAAATATATAAGCGTTTCTCTGCTGAAATACTTTTATTTTGAACTGTAGCTTCCTTATACCTAATTCTGTCTTTTAACTTCCTTTGTTTTAAACTCTTTTTTTTTTTTTTTAAACTGTATAATGGATAAAATGAGTGTTATTTTAGGTTCATTTAAGTGATTGTCAAAATCCCATTTATGTAACAGAAGACAGAATATAACCGAAGAAATACATATATTTCTCATATGCTTATAGGCACCAATAGAAAAAATAAGGATTTTTATGAATTAAAGTAAATACTTATTTCTTGGTTACTTTAATTATCAAAAGGTATTGACAAAATGAGCTAAGCAAATAAACCATGTCTATGTTGCATAGATAGCATAATAAACATAATACTTTTGTCAAATTATTAACAATATTTTGCCTGTGCTACAAGCATAACTGTCATTATACTCACACCTTTAAAGTAATAAAATCTTGGAAACATAATTTTTTCAAAGTTCAAAACTGGTATGCAATATCCCGTAACATTTCATTTTTTTCTTGATTATTTTTGGAAGTATTCACTGAGGAAACATTAATTTCTGTATTCCATTTACATATAACAACTTTTTTTTTTTTTTCTTTCTAAGAGACACTAAATTGTTTTAACACAATTTCTTTCAGCTTCCGTTTCACCTCAGGTTCCATCTGCTGTATGTCCTTTATACCTGAACAAATAACTTTACAGGCTCCAAAGAATTAATGAAGCAATACTAATATTACAAATCTAAATTAAAGAGTAATAATAACATAGTCTATGTACTCATCCCTTCAGAACATCAGCCACTATTTTGAGAGTCACATTTGGTTTTAAGTAGAATAAAAAATACTCAAGAATTGGATTTTTGTTCTGATGACCCTTCTCAGTGCAGGATCTCCATTCTTTTCTCTATTTTTCCTTTCCTCCAAACATAACTTTTAATTTCACTACCTCATAAGAAAAGACCACTTTTAACAAATTTGGCCCAGTGTTTTTCATAAGAGTAGAGGTATAAAGCTAACTGTTAAAACATGCTGTTTACCAGTTATGACCTTCTTTTGTTTTGATACTCATGTCAAAATAATGGACTTGTTTTAATAGGTTTCCATCAGAAACTATTGGTACCATGAAGTTTTCACAGAAGGTGCAAGGGATTTTTCCCTACTGGCTACTCTATTAGATGAAATTTATAAGACTTCTTCCTCATATTCCAAGCTGTCGGCTCTGACAGTTAGTGGACTTCAGTCTGCGGTCTTGTGTATTTCATTCATGCTAGTGTCTAAATCAAGATAATTGTCTTTTCAATAGCAATTTATGTTGTTCTTTCTTTTTCCCTATATATTTCCAGTTTTGTGTCTATCTATCAAGTACACTACAAATATTCTTAGCATTCCTTTAAGAGTTGTTGCCATTGCTTTATTTCTTTCCTGGATACCAGCAGATTTTTTTCTGTTTAAGAATAGAAAAATAGTTAAAGCAAGACAATGTTCACAATATCTAGCTATCTTGTCTGTTTACTAACCTGGTGATAGGCCAAAAAAAAACCCCAACTTTTTACACTGGCAGTCTCCTGGTGGTGATTGAAAATGAAATCTCCAGGTTGTTGGCAGGATTGGTGTGTTCATCCCCACATGCAGGTAGCATGCTCAGCAAAGTGCCACGTGATGGACCATGAAGTGATTTGTAGATCAAAGCAGACTCTATGCAGTGTGTCCAGCCTTCTGTAGTTCCAAGAAGACATATACTTTTTGAGGCTTAGGAAAAACTAAGCCTTCTCTGAAGAATACTGAGTCTGACTTTTGCTTATGAATGTCAGAAATTGAAGCAAAGCAGAGAATTTGTTCTGTGAAAAAACATCTGCTTGACAGTAAGAGCTGCTTCCTAAGAACTTCTTTGCCCAAGTTTGTCTAGGTTTCATCTGGAACTCTGCTGTGGGGTTGCTTAAAATTAATCAATTCTAAAATGCTTTGAAACATATTTATGATTCAAATAATAATAGCTAAAAAAACAAACAAAAAAAATTCTGACCAGTTTTATTCTTGAATGCCCAGTAAAGTTGTTTATTTCTCCAAGAGTTTTTAGCCATGCAAAATTTGCTGTTAATGGGAGAGGAAAGACACAGGAGATAATGCCCTAATATAATTGTTTCTTCAATGGTTAGTTGCAGCCCAAATATGTACAAAAGCAGTGAACAGCCTGACATATATACACTCCTGAATATCCCAGGAGTACTTGCTGCATTTGTGGTACAGGTTACAGGCATTAAATATGTTTCCTGGTTTCTTTTTGTTCTAGAATGACAAAAAGCTGTCTGTGACACATGTAACTCTTAAATCCAGGAATCATATGCTGCTTTGGGGGGAAAAAAAAAAAAAAAGGAAAATAATACTGGTTCATCATTAATTTATACTTGCTTGTCTGCTTGGTGTTAAAATTCAGGAACGGTGCCAAAATTCTATATCTACATCCATTTTTCTTAGTGCATGCCCCCTGAAAAAGGACCTGAGGTATGAACACCTAATGGAAAATCATGCTGAGGCACCCTTCTTCCATGTAGATACTGATCTGGACAAGCAATTCTCTTCTTTTCTAACCAGAGCATTTCTTCCAAACTTTAACAGCCCATGTGGTGTCAATTCATCTTCCACATACTCCATAGTGGTTGATCAGTCTTCCTAAATGAAGCTTTTTTATCATTCCATAATAGGTTATCCAGAGCATTAGTCATCTTTCCTTGATGTTTTCTCACAATATATCAAAATGTTCCAGTTATATTCTAGTATGCTTAGAGAATGAAGGACAGAAGTCCTGTGATGATATTATTGTAGTTATTGAACCTCATTAACTACATGATAGAAAAAATAGGTGTAGCCTTTGTACAAATGTGGAAATATGCAATCTGAATAAATATTTTCACTACCTGAATGTTTGTGTTAACCTTTTCAACTGATGTATAAAGAAGCTTGCAAAATATGCTATTTTGACTTTGTACAGCACAATATTTTCCCGCTGTTGTATTTTCCTGATACAGTAGTATTATTTACTAGTGTGGGTTGTTTGTTTTTTCTACATCCGTAGCTATGTTATCATGATTTCACGTATCATCCTGGATCCCAAGAGATATAACAGTTTAGAACAGTTAATGATCTGTTTCATAATTATCCGGAACTGAATACTGTGTATGTTGGCATATTGCAATAAATTTACATACCCAGAAGCTAGCAGGGCCATATGTTTGGGTTTTCTACTTAGAGGTGTATCCTGGTGGTATTTCTTACATTTGCTCATTTTTCTCAGAGTTCTGATTTTATAGGTAGATTAGACACAGTGCATTTAGCCTTGTCTTAGTGTATGCTCATTTCAGTCTTCAGTCTGGTCTCCACACTTCCATCACTTTCCCACTCTTGATTTTGTAACAAGGATGGCTGCCTGAGTGTGGAAAGAAGTGTAGCACAGCTTTAACACATGTACAGGTATAATACATGAGTTTTGGTGGAGCCTGGGCACTGAGCACATGCAATCAACTGTGAGTTCACAGGAATGAATTGCACATAAATCAAGTCAGAAGCAGAGATTCAAGTTGCATTGCAAACTTGATGTTTAAAAACTCAACACAGAAAACATTGGAGGCTGCACTTGGTGCTTTGGCAAGAGTTTAGATCTTTTGAAACAGCAGCAGCTAGGGAAGATGAATAAGAGTGTAAATTATTTCAGACAGCAGAGTTTGGTTGTCATAATGAAGTTTCCTCTACCTGAGGACCATTCTAGTATGGTCTTTTGGGGGACACACAAAGCAAGCATAATGTTTGTTCCCAGCTCTCCTCTCTGTCTCCACATAACCTCTGCTACAAATATCCTTCCCCAGTATTTGCTTGCTTTTTTTTTTTTTTTTTAATCTTGGAAGTATACTAGTGCTGGTAAATATACTAGCTGCAATCACTGCATACCAAGGACAAAATTGTGTAAGTGTGCTAATTAGAAATCCAAGACATTCTGAGTGCTTCACATCTGAAGTAAGACTTTATCCCCACAGAATTAGCACTATTATTCAGTTAAGTAGAAGAGAGATTGGACCTAGGTAGATAAAACAACTTTCAACTTTTAATGTCTTCATCATAAATGTACTGAAAGTGGTTTTAATGTAGTGCATGAGTTGCATACTGAGTTCAAGGAGATATAGTGAGTTTTTGATGCAAGCTACAAAGAAAGAAATAAAAGAACAAAGAAATTGTTTAAAAGTTCAATCAATATCACCTCATATCTCTACCTCTACCATGGCTTACATTGTGTTACAGGAAACAAACAATGCAGAGTATGAAATATGCATCTCTGAATAGTTCATACCATGCAAAGTATTAAATTTCATGAACATAAGCATAAAACTCTTGAGAAAAAAAAGTTATACAAATTTTAAGAAATTCTTTGTTTCTGGGAGATGGATTTTGTCTATTACTTCCTCATTCTATCATTTTGAAGGATGAAATATTCTAACATTAACATTATTTTTTATTCTGGTTTGTCATATGTTTGTTAAGCTTATAAGTAGTATTCTTTTTGCTATCAAAATTATAGCACAGTAAACTGACTAAATTTCACTTCCATTTTTATTCATTTCTTTGTCCATACTGAAAAGCCTATGCTGAATCAGATTAAAGAAAATAAAAACCAAAACAAATAAGTGGAAAAAATGTTTAATCTATGATCCTAGAGAACAGCCTCCACATAGTTTGAATTTAACCAGTTTCTTAGTTCATTATTACAGTACTTCACATTCACTGTACGTTTTATTTTATATGTGCTACCAGTTTATTTCTCCTAGTCATTTTGTATTGGTAAGATTAAAGTCATGGGGTCAGCTCTGTAAAGATGTGTGGAAGTTGAAGGATATATGAATCCCTGGAATGTAAGGATATCTAGTCTGTGAGAGTATTTGATGAGTAGTTTACTCAACAGCAAACAGAAACAAGACACAGGAAAAATAATAAGTAAATACACAAACCCTAACAATGAGGTGGTAACAGGAACTATAACAAATATGAGAACTCCCAGGCCACTGATGGATGGGCCACTGACAGTCACTCAAGCGTCACCTTGAAGAAGCTCAACAATAACTTTATAACTCATAGGAAGGGCAAAACAAGATTACCATGGGACTCATGGGAATGAATACACTTTTAATGGGATTGTCCTGATTTTGGCTGGGATAAAGTTAATTTTCCTCCTAGTAGCTGGTACAGTGCTGTGTTTTGGATTTAGTACGAGAATGATGTTGAGAACACACTGATCTTTTAGTTGTTGCTAAGTAGTGCAACAACTAACTAGTCAAGGACTTTGCAGCTTCTGATGCCCTGCCAGCAAGGAGCTAGGAGGGGACACAGCCAGGACAGCTGACCCAAACTGGCCAAAGGGGTATTCCACACCATACGACATCATGCTCAGTATATGAACTGGAGGGAGCTGACCAGGGGGCGGCAACTGCTGCTGGGGAACTGGCTGTGCATCGGTCAGCGGGTGGTGAACAATGGCATTGTGCATCACTTATTTTGTATATTCTTTTATCATTATTATTATTTTCCCTTCCTTTTCTGTCTTATTAGACTGTCTTTATCTCAACCCAAGATTTTTACTTTTTTTTTCATGATTCTCTCCTCCATCCCACAGGGGGGCAGGGTAAGTGAGTGAACAGCTGTGTGGTGTTTAGCTGCCTGCCGGGTTAAACCACAGCAGTCTTTTTGGTGCCCAACGTGGGGCACGAAGGGTTGAGGTGAGCTAATGACAGATCAGACCAGAGCATGTTAAGGCAAATTTGTTATAAGCATTCATCATATTGGTTTAACTGTTGGTGGTCACAATGTTGATTAATTTACTCTCAAAGTCGTCGTGCTTGTTCTCAAAGTTGTGTTACGTAGCACCCTACTTGCTGTACATGTTCCCTGTTGTGCTGTTTATCACCTCTGGGAGCTGGAT
>NW_008824475.1:4352064-4402742 GCF_000699105.1 Pygoscelis adeliae
ATTATTATTATTATTATTATTATTATTATTATTATTATTATTATTATTATTATTATTATTATTATTATTATTATTATTATTATTATTATTATTATTATTATTATTATTATTATTATTATTATTATTATTATTATTATTATTATTATTATTTTATTTTCCTTTTCTGTCCTAGTAAATTGTCTTTATCTCAACCTATGAGTTTTACTTTTTTTTTTTCCTCAATTCTCTCCCCCATCCCACTGGCTGATGGGGGAGTGAGCAAACGGCTGTGTGGTGTTTAGCTGCCTGCCGGGTTAAACCACAACAGAGATATATGAGGGGCCTGTTGGGATTACAAAAAACTTGGTAGGGGATGTTTTAACAGGGTTGTGGAAATGTGCAAGACTGCTGTGGGGTGCTTAGGGGAAGGGCCAAAGGTGGGAAAACAGAGGGAGACATTTGGATTAGTGAGGAACAAAGATGGTAAAATGGAGGATGGAGGGAGGGAATAAAACATGACATTTAAGCAAGATGTTGATCAGTATATTTATGTGGCCAAGCCCTGTGCCGTATCACCACAGTGATATTAAACTTATAAGTTTTATAAAACTTTTTAAATTATATTCCTGTTTTCTGTGTGATTTAGCTCTCTATTCTGTATGTGGGTATATATGTGATTCACTACTGAACTTAAAAGTGGACTAGCTGGCATGTAGGAGACCAGACCTGAGCTCAGAGCTCAAGATTGTATAAAAGGGACACAGGTTCTGTGGATGGATTCTAGGTAGGTGGACTTAGGTCTTTGAATATGAAAGTTCTTAGATAGTATTATTCGCAGGATTGCTTTATATGTCAAAGGAACTTGTGCTTTGTTTTCAGATTTTTTGTGGAAATTTCAAGAGAAATCCGATGATACACCTGCTATAATAGAAGGATATAATTATATATCATCATTCAGAATATAAGTAACTCCAGAATCCTATAAAAATATTTTTACATATGTTTTTTTCTTCGAGTATATTCAGAAATAGAATCAGGATTGGTAAGCACTCTGTGGTGGGTTAGCCCTGGCTAACAGCCAAACCCCCACCAAACTCACTCCTCTCCTCCCCCAGTGGGGTGAGGGAGGGAAAGAGGAAGAAAAGAAATGAGAAAGCTTATGGGTCAAGATAAAGACAGGGAGATCATTTACCAACTACTGTCGCTTTTTAGAATTTCTTGAGCCCCATATTGGACATCAAAAAGGACTCTGTGTATGTGTGTTTGGGAAGGGCAACCTTTGCTAACAGCAAAAATCCCACCCAGCCACTCACCCACTCCCCTTCTCAGTGGGATGGGTGGAGAAAATAGGAAGAACAGGAATGAGAAAACTCATGGGTCGAGATAAAGACAGGGAGATCACTTACCAATTACCATTGTGGTTTATTGTGAATTAAAATATTTGGGTAGTGAGAAACAAAAAGACAAGCATTAAAACAACACCTTTCCTGTCCCCTTTCCCATGCTGAACTTCACTTCTACACTCCTGACTTCTCTACCCCCCACTGAGTGGCTCAGGAGGGTTGAGCGGAGGAGGTTAGGATCAGTACATAATGGTTTCTCTCTGCTGATCCAATCTCTTCACTCTTTTCCTCTGCTCCACCACAGGCTATCCCTGGGCTTCAGGGAGAATACCTGCTTGGGTGCCTGGAGCACCTCCTCCCCCTCCTTCTTCTCTGACTGTGGTGTTCCCTCTGCTGTTTCTCAGTCTTTCTGTTCTGTCTGCTTCTGCCTGTCTGGCATTTTCTGCCCTTTCTTATACATGTTTTCACTGAGGTGCCACCAGCTTGGCTGAGGCGCTCAGCTGCGTCCTGTGGTGGGTCCGTTAGAATCAGTTGGAACCAGCTGGAACCGGCTGTGTCCAGCACGGGGCAGCCCTGGCCTCTTCTCACAGAGGCTGCCCCTGCAGCCCCCCCACTGCCAACACCTTGCCGCATGTAGCCAGTAAACCTTCTTATTTCAGATTAGGTAAATATGAATATCATTCCTGAAATAGAATCAGGTGCCTCATGAATAGGAATAATTGAATGTGTAACATTTTTCAAGGAAAGATGTAAACTTTTAACTGAGAAATATCTTAAAAATGTGTCTAACATACCTTACATAGCACTGCATGAAGTATGGAGGCATTTCAACTACAAAATAATATTTAAAATACTTATTCTAGTTTCAAATGTAAAAGTTAATTATTGAGTAAGATAGTCATATTTCAACATATAAATTATTTGTAAAATAGTATGTGATTTTAGCCATAGAGGCAAAAGTGTTTTTACATGCTCATATTTTGAAGTTTCCGGTTAAAAAGAGATACAGCTACACTCTTATTTCTCAGAAGTGAGAGCCTGATTGCTCTCAAAATCAAAACAAGGAGATGCTCAGCACATCCCACTCCAAGTTCCCCTTTCCCGCAAAAGGAATTTACATTACCATGTACCTCATTTCCAAAAGAAAATATTGAGTTGTCATATGATAGATGAAAGTATTTTGATGCCGCAAAGTATTTTCAAAGTCCTTTGTGACTGGTTAAGTAGGCAGTAGCTCTTTTTCAGCTAACCAAAAAAGAAGGGGCAAAGAAAGCAATTGTTTCCCAAAGGTAAGCGCCACCTGTAGCTCCAAATAGGGCCCATGAGATTATAGCTCCAAGTACAAAGACCTCTTTGAGATTTAGTTGCCTAACTATTCCACAGAAAATGAAAGGTTTGTTCAGTTCATTTCCTTAAAAAAAAAAAACAAAAACAAAACACAGGACTGCATGAGAGAATTTGAGCTCAGAATTAGTGTGCTTGTGTAGGAATGGGGAAATCTGGCTCCTGTGTCTCATCAGCCTACAGCTCACCCCCTCTGGGACAGTGCTGTGGCTGCCCACACATGTAGTCACGTCCTCTGGGCTTCTCTTTAAAATTTTTTTGCTACTGCACTGCCAAGAGTGGAGACCCTGTGAGCATACAAGCAGGCTTAGTTCATCTCTGGAATTCAAAAGGAATTGAACTTATTGTACTGGTTTCTATTGCAGGAGAATATCTCACCCTTATCACAATAGGCCATGGGTGTGCAAGGTGAGTATTTCCAGTACTATACTTGTGTAATTTTATAGAGACAGTTTAGAATATTTGTACTTTTAATATGCAATAAGTTATTTACTTTTCTTATCTATTTCTAATGAAACCATTAGACATAGGTTGTTAGATTTTCTTTTTAGAGACAACTTTGGATTTTCTTGTATAGTGTAAATAGGACATTATCTGTAAAGGGGCATAAAAACAAATATTGTGCGTAGTTGCCAAATTATAGCAAAGAGGAAAAGTTCCTAAACCATTATTTTATGAAGCTGTTTTTAAAAATCTGAGTCTTTCCTCGGTGATAGAGAGCAATAGTATAGAGACATTCATTCAGTGCAAATTATCTTTAACACTCATTAATATTCCTTAAAAATGACACAGTTAAGCATACCTTTGAAGGAAGCCAATATGATAAAAAAGGAAGATTTGCACATCTGGCTGAGGAATGTGTTGTCTGAAGCCGAATGGTCTGTGAAATACAGAGAAAGAACTTGGGATTTCCTTTCTTTTTCATTAATTAATAATTGATTAATATTTTAAACTGTGAAGAAGAAAAGCATATCTTCTCTATTTTATTTATATGTTTGCACCCACTCAAATTATGCCATTATGAAAATAAGCATTCATATCTCTAATATTAAAGCAATAAGCGACTGAGGGATAGGACCTTCTCTTTCTGTTTACCTATAAAGTGTGGTTTCCACTTATGACACTTCATAAATAAATAATGATTTTTATGTTAAATATTGATATTTTCAGTTACTTGTTCAAAACTGTGAGTAGTACGTATGACAGGAGGTTTTCACTGTCCTTAGGGGACTGCACTGCTGGGATGCATTACCCTTCACATTCACCTGCCTAATTATTTGCTGGAAATGTACACAAGCAGTACAAATATTTTGGTTTGGGTTTTTATTCAGTAGACTTTTTGAATATTTCAACCTAATATTTAAAAGTTTTAATTTCTTAATGTTTGATACAATATGTCACCCCAGATTGCAACAGTGTGATACAGCATGCAAAGTAATAAGGTAAGAGATAGTTGATACAGTATTTTTTTCCATCCCAAACAATAGTATGATCTTGGGTGATATCTAAGGTTATATTTGCAAATTTTATGAAATGTCTTTGAAGTTCCTTATGACAGTTAATTTGAACACAAATTGTCAAGTATAAGTACTCTTAAATTGTGTAGAAAATATGTAAAATGTGATGTCTAAATATAATCTTTTAAAGGAGAATAAACAAAAATAATCGCATTTAGTGTAACATATTTGTCTAATACCCTTTCAGTCTAAATACTTCACAGCTGTATACATTTAACACTGTTGAAACTTATGTGTAAGAGCAAAACAGTTAATAAAAGAATAGGCAATGAGAAGATTCATAGAATTTCTACTAATCCAATGAAAGGTAACTTGGGAACTTTACAGGTAAGGTAAATTTTAATATCTGTCATAGAATTACATTTCTTTCCTTTTTCTGATATCACTAGGAAAATAAATTATAAATATAATAATTATGTTAAATATAGCATGCATAATAAAACACAGGAAAAGTTTAATTTCTATTAAAAGAAAGGAAAAATCCATGGCAAAACCTAAAAAAAAAATCTGTTTAATTTTTTGTTTGTTTGTTTTTAGTGAGTGTCATTAGTTAGACTGGAGGGGCATCTGCCTTACTTTAAAATACCACTGCAAATCTGCAGTTACTGAGTCCTTTTGTTTGTTGCAACATATTTGTCAGGTCTTATGTACTTTTCTGCAGGTTTGTATTTTCGGTCTGAGAGCATTTAGGAATGATGTGTGCTCTCTCAAGATATGTACTGGCTTAGGCCAAGAGTTCACCTTAACTCAAAGCCACATCCAATGTAGAAGTTTCCAGACGCACTGAATTTAAAGCACATGTATGTTATTCTATGTGCTGTGAGACCAGCATATGACACTTGCTGTATAAAATTCTCCAAGCAAAGAAATTGTGCTCCACTCCTACTGAAGTCAGTGACTAATTCTTCTGAATTTCAGTTTCTTATTCCAACTTTTAAATATCACTGAGATCTTCAACATCTACTTACCTGCAGTTCTGAAATAATCTGGAGTCAGTCTTGCTGCCAAGACTGTTCATGCACTTTATATTAATATTCACTGAACAAAACCAGAAATGACCCCGGGACTCCCCAGGCTAATGAATATTTAACTCTTTTAAATAAAAAGTGAAACAGCTTCAACAGGATGGATTTGCTTTTACTTACAGAAAAGAAAATTAATAAGGAAAAAAGAGAAAATGCTAATATTAATGGCAGTTGGAGTAAGATAACGACAGCTAAAAAACTATGCCAAATCAAGCTAAGAGACAAACTACTGGGAGAAGAACAATTCATAAAAGCATGTATTAAATTGCAAGTATGCGGTACAACAAAATGGAGGAAGTTGAAGTAATCAGTCGTTGTAGGGCTAACAGAAACATGAACATCACAGTTAGCAAAACATGATGCCCGAAAAACAATATTAAAATGTGTTGTGTCCAGAAATAAAAGACATAAGTAAGCACAAGTGTGTTATAATCTGTAATGAAATATGAATGGACAACATGGATAAAACACAATACATTTGAATCAGGATTGGTCTGAGTCAGTGTGGTAGCTTGACATTGGCTGGCTGCCAGGTGCCCACCAAACTCTTCTATCATTCCCCCTCCTCAGCAGGACAGAGAGGAAGACAATAAGATGAAAAAAACCCTCATGGGTGGAGATAAAGGGAGTTTAATAAAGAAAAAGCAAAGGCCATGCACAGAAGCAAAGGAAAAGAAAGAGATTTATTCTCTGCTTCCCATCAGCAGGTGATGTCCATCCACTTCCTGGGAAGGAGGGCCTCAGTATGCGTAGGGATTGCTCCAGAAGACAAATGCCTTAATAACGAATGCCTCCCTGCATCCTCCTTTATCTTACCTTTTATTGCTGAGCACGATGTCATATGGTATGGAATATCTCTTTGGTCAGCTTGGGTCAGCTGTTCTGGCTATGTCCCCTCCCAATCTCTTGCCCACCCTCAACCTACTGGCCTTTGGAGGGGAGGGGTTTTGGAGAGACAGCCTTGAGGCTGTGTGAGCACTGCTCAGCAGTAGCCAAAACAGTGGTGCGTTATCAACACCTTTCTAGCTACAAATACAAAGCACAGCACTGTGAGGGCTGCTATGGGGAAAGTTAACTCCATCCCAGCCAGATCCAATACAGTCAGGAAGTCAGAATGTTTTTTGGGGGGTAACTCTCATAGTCTTTTGCAGTTTTTCCTGGATGGATTTGCATGAAGAATGCCAAATAAATATTATTGATAAGTGCGATATTTTGGAATAGAAAGTAAATTCTATTAACAATAATGTGGGTCAGATATTTCTGTATTTAATAACTACCTTGATTCTTCATCATTTTGTTAACAAGCTATTAAGATAGATGTACATTTTGGATGTGTAATGGCAAGAAAAGAGATTTAGAAAATAGTATTTGTGCTGTGTGATCCTGTGATAAGGAAAACAAATAGATCTGTATTTCAAAAGGGCAAATTTTGAGGAACCGAGGGAACTAAACAGTGATTCAGAAGGAACTGGAAGTTTCTTTAAGTCAGAGTAGTAACACCTATTCCAAACATGGTGGAAAAAATTTTAAACAGAACTAAACATTTGATGCATAAAGAAACTGGTACATGAAGAAAGCTATGTCTGACAGGTCAATAAATATAAATAAAGTAAGTACCATGAAATGGCAAGCTGATTTAGTCCTTGCAAGGTATGTCAAAACAAATAGCAAAAGACTCTTCAGTTATATAGATAAAAAAGAGAAGAGAAAAAGAAGTGAGGCTGTTTAGACTGTGAGGACTGAAATTAAGCATAATTTTAGTAAAATCAAATAAATGTTTACCTCTGTCTTGGGAAAAAATGAGTGGTGGAAAGTTGAATAATACTCATTCTGAAGACACATGATTCAGCCCATAATGGTGTTCTCCTTTATTACTTAATAAACTTTGGAATCAGGTAGCTCTATTTCTGAAACTACTGTCAGCCAATATCAGTATCTTTATTAATCCATACAGAATTTTCAGGTATTTTAGGAGATTGCTCATTCATTTTTAACTTCTGAATATTCTGCACTATACCAATTTTATTTAAATAATTATATAGATGTATATTTAATCCATCATGATAACTTTAAGCATTCCTGTAACAAAAATAGGTACTTGACATAAAGTTGCCAAATCAGCTGTTATTCCTGCTCTCCAAAATTCTAAGTTCAGACACATTAAATTCATGTTGTGACTTTTAACATTTGGATTTTGTAGTCCTTTCTTCTGTGGGTGACAAATTTCTCCTACTGCTGGCTCCAGCACTCTCAGTGGTACTACTTACATAAAGAATTTACTAGCCAAAGTGAGAAAAATGGCAGTATAAAATTATTTGGGTTTGCCTGTTCTCTTGGCATCAAATTTTAGGCTTTGTACACCAAAAACATACAACTTGAGAGCAAGGTTGTAATGCAATAAACTGTTCTATCATTTAATATCAGGCTATTGGAACACTTTTAGGTTATAAGATTTTTTTTTCCCCCAGAAACCTTCCTAAATACATATAATTAATACTAGTAATTAATTTTCTAAAAAAAAGCACTTGAATTTGAGTTGATGATTAAAGCTTCAATTTCATATTTTCTAGTCCTAAAATAAATACATTAAAGTGTATAGATTAACTGGTATTACTAATTCTAGTTCATAAATTATTTAATTTAATCTCTAATATTGCTCAATGCAAGCATTTCTGATTAGAGAGATTTTTGAGGCTGATGTAAGATTTTATTTTTAAATTTCTTATGTACTGTCAGCTGACACACATTTGTTTGCATTTTCCTTTTAAAAAGATTTTGTAGGGAGAGATTGAATTTGTCATTCCAGCACTAATTCAAAATATCTCTAAATGTGGATTTTTGTTAAAGAATTTATTACATTGGTTCATTCCTTTATTATAAAATATAGTGAGACTAATTCCTTTCTGAGATACTTTACGTAACTATTTATTAAAATATAAATTGCAGAAATTCCACTGTTTTCAAGACAGACCAAGTCTGTCTCTTTTATATCTATTTTAACCAGTCCTTGTTTGATATATTAATTTACCAAATATGAACCTAATATGATTTTAATTTTACTTATCTCTGAATCTCCTCCATCATTTGTTCACAAGGTCATTGATGTCTTCCGTACGTAGACCTCTGTCATTTGAGAAAGTTGTAAGGTTGGAAAGAACCATCTGTACCTGACTAATTTCTTACATGTTTTCCCTAAACATTCTTTTCTGGCCACTGTCAGAGAGAGGTTAGATGAGTAAATAAGCCTTTAATCTGTCTGTGAGGTTTGACTCATTCTACTTCTTACGCAGAGATGTATCATTTAGTTCTTATGTACCATTCTATGCTGAAAGGTGTCTATTTAAAAGTAAGACATGCTATATAACATTTTTATCAGCCACATCTAGTTTCTGTGCTAGTACTGTATAACACTGTGCAATGCCATGACTCTGAAAGAAAGGCACACCTTAAAATGGAAAAGTAGTCAAACCTAATTCTTCACTAAACAGGGACTGCACAGAAGTGAGTAGATTGTGTCGTGTTGTGGTCCTGCTCCACATACGCAACACTGACTTAGAATCATACTGCGTCTATTCTTCACGAGCAAAAACCCCACTTAAAAAACGAATCTCAGGACCAAATGAGGCTTCTTGTCATACCTTGGTACACTCCTTGATTTCAAATTATCTGTTCACTGATTGCTGTGATATTATATTGCTCTAAAACAAGCATCATTCTTCCCTGCTATTTATACATTCTTGGAAAAATATAGATGGATAAGTACGTTCTGTCTTCCTGAGGCAACAAGTCTCCTGGTAGTGTCCCTGAGAAAGCTCTGCATCAGTTCCTATTTTAGATAACCCTACAACAAAATTTAGTCTGAAATGAGGAAACCTGTTTTTTTAATATTATTTATTATGTCCCTTTGGGACATGATAACTTCATGGTTACTTCATGGTAACACTTTACTCTTTTCTATGCATGAGATAACAACTGTGTTTTTAAAATGCTCTGAAATCTAGATGTCATGGTTTAGCCTCAGCTGACAATTAAGCACCACACAGCCGCTTGCTCACTCCCCCCTTGCCCCCGCCCTGGTGGGATGGGGGAGAGAATCAGAAGGTTAAAAGTGAGAAAACTCATGGATTGAGATAAAGACAGTTTAATAGGTAAAGCAAAAGCCGCGCACGCAAGCAAAGCAAAACAAGGAATTCATTCACTCCTTCCCATGGGCAGGCAGGTGTTCAGTCATCTCCAGGAAAGCAGGGCTCCGTCATGTGTAATGGTTACTTGGGAAGACAAATGCCATCACTTCGAACGTCCCCCCCTTCCTTCTTCTTCACCCATCTTTATGTACTGAGCATGACATCACATGGTATGGAATGTCCCTTTGGCCAGTTTGGGTCAGCTGTCCTGGCTGTGCCCCCTCCCAGCTTCTTGTGCACCTCCAGCCTTCTCAGTTGGTAGAGCATGGGAAGCTGAAAAGTCCTTGACTAGTGTAAGCACTACCTAGCAACAACTAAAACATCGGTGTGTTATCAACTTTGTTCTCATCCTAAATCCAAAACACAGCACTGTACCAGCTACTAGGAAAGAAATTAACTGTATCCCTGCCGAAACCAGGACACTAGAGCAGAAAGAGATCATGTAAAAACATTTCAATTACACACTTTTACTCTAAATGGCATATACTTTTGCTTTTGTTTTGCTACTACTGGTTCCTGGGCTAGTTTCATGTTCTTCTACAAAGTTTTTTCTTTAAAAAAATGCCTGTGAAAAAGTATTACCAATTATTGAAGTTTATATCTTTTATATGATATATCCTTAGACAGTTCCAGCTACAGAAATATTACAATTACCTTTGATACTTACGAGACTGTTTAGTTTTTCCTTAACAATCTCTATTTATACATACTTCTCCTTCTTTCCTAGCATTTCTCTTCATGCTTATTAGCAGATGATTTTTAAAAAACATTTTTAAATATGTTGGACATTTTTACTAACAAGGCTATACAGACCTATGAATGAACATTTAAACCTCATATTGTAAAAAATACATGATTTTTCAAATTTTCTGCCTATGACAGTTTATCTATCTATATATATATATATGAAAATAGAATACCTGTTCAAAATATATTCTTTAAGTGTTTTTCTTTGTTCTTAAGATTGTCCTGGGAAGTATATTTGGGGGAAAAAAACACACACAAAAAAAACCCAAACCAAAACCAAAACAACCCAGTCATTGTTTGTGACAGAAGGCAAAGACCAATTAGAACTTGGACTGGTGATTCTAAAGACAGAGATTCAGTATACAATTATTGTGCTG
Source organism: Pygoscelis adeliae (assembly GCF_000699105.1). Classification (NCBI taxonomy): domain Eukaryota; kingdom Metazoa; phylum Chordata; class Aves; order Sphenisciformes; family Spheniscidae; genus Pygoscelis; species Pygoscelis adeliae. The sequence continues at coordinate 4,362,581 of NW_008824475.1, forward strand.
TACTTTTTACAAGGCTGACAAGAATGCTGTAGTTCAATTCTTAAAATGCTTTTCCTACATGTACCAGGTATTTTTTTTCTACCATTTGTAGAACATGTTTATTGAATATCCTTAATATTCACACCTTGGAATATAGTCAAAAAGAGAGATTTAAAAAAAAAAAAGTATTAGTGTGTTTTTTTTCTAGTAAACAAGGCCTGAAATAAGTTAACCTGCAGTATTATCAAGTATGCCTAAAACCTATGTCATTAAGATTTGTTAGCAGCACGATTCTTTAGCTGTGTAAAGCAAGATGTAAAACAATTCGGCAGCCTTAAAACAAACAAACAAACAAACAAACCCACAAACCCCCCCCAACTAAAACAAACAACAAAACTTCACTCAGCATCAGATTATTACATTCTAAAACATTAGGACTGTCTGATAATCAGCATTAGCAATTGTTCATTGTTTTCAAGACAAAAATATTACTAGTAAATTCCAGGCTAGAAATGAGAAAATTAGAAGCTATAATTTTGGATAAAAAGAAATGATAGTAAGGCATTAAGAAACATAATGCTTAGATCTTCAACACTCTTTTCTCCTGATAGATTTTTAATTGGATTTGCATCTTTATTGGAGAGCAGCAAAATTATGTGAACACTAGACACATGACTTCACATTTGCCCATATTAGAATATACACTTCTAATTAGAACTTCATTTAATTCAGTACTATTGAACTGCCTTCTTTGTTATTAGCTATTCGTCCAATATTTCCTGCAAATTTCAAAATGTAGATCTTTCCAAGTCACTAAAAAGATTTATAAACTCTTCAGAGTTAGTTCTGCTGTCTACTAAAGGGTTTCTGTTGTTGTTTTGTTTTCCTTCAAATATTATTCATTATTACAAACCTAATATAATTAACCAAAATATGAAAAATATAGTAATGAATTTTCCAAGTGAAGCTCTCAATATTTTCTGGCACACCTCAGTGAGAAAGCAGTTAATTTGAAGAAAAAAATCCAGAGAAAACAAGTGAGGCTGGCTGGACATATCTGAGAGTTAGGATTGAGAATGTTAGGCATTAGCTGAACAAGAGGACTAGAACATACATTGAGGAGGCTGGTCTTACACTGCAGTAGACATCGAGGTTTTAATGTCACCTCCCTGTGTACTTCCTCATGCAGAGAGCTAGAAAGCTTCAGGAGTCTGAGATCCAGCACTTGCAAAGCTCACAAACTGCTGAAACAGCTAAGAACATGGCATGCAAAAGCAGACGTACTTCTCACAAATCTGCGCTGTTTGCCAAATATGTAGTTTACCTTTCTACTTAGTTTAATAAGACAATCAATCTTGCTAAAGATTGAAGAAAATTCTCCAAAAAAATAATTCAGCACTTAAAATTTTGTATGTAGTGACAAAGGAGAACAAAAAAGGAGAAAGACTTTTTCATATGTGGAAAAAGCTAAATCCTTTCTAATTTTGGTGAGTGTGGCATGAAGTGGATCTGGATTCTAGTTTGTAAACAATACAGAAAAAGTCTTGAAATGTTGCCAATTCTCCATGTAAGGTTTCAACCTCTGAGATCTCATTTTTTCCTCATGAAAATCCATGGAAAATATTTCTGTGAAAAACCCTTTGACAATTTATAGTGTCATGTTCAGAAACAAAGCTATTATTTTCTAGCCAGACATAATTTACAATCTGTATTTGTCAACATCAGGCAGTCAGCAAAATGGGATAACATGCTTTTTGCAGTGACTTTGGACTTGGGAAGGAAAAACTAGGTACAGAGTTCCAACATGCATAATATTTACAGTTCATTCTGCAAGATCTGGGTCCATTTTTACAAATGGATAAAGCTTTTCTATAGTTTAATGAAAATATTACTTTTTCTGTCACTAGAGGGAAATAAAAGTGGTCACAGAAGGAGAAGATGGCTGAGGCAGGAAGACACCTCTGGAGATTGTCTAGTCCAACCACTTGCTCAAAACAGGGTCAGTTACAGCAGGTTGCTCAGGGCTATGTCCAGTCATATTTTTAATATTTCAAATGACAGAGACTCCACAAACTCTCTAGGCAAAGTGTTCCAGTGTTTGACCACCTTCACAATAAAAAAAAGTTGGGCTTTTTCCCTTATGTTTAAAAAGAATTTCCTGTATTTCAATTTGTCCCCATTTATTCTTTTTCTTTCATTGGGCACCACTGAGAAAGGCCTGCCTCTGTTGTCCTTACTCCCTCCCATCCTATATTTTCACATGTTGATTGGATTCCCCTGAGCCTTCTCTTTTGCAGGCTGAGCAGTCCCAGCTCTCATAGCCTTTCCTCGTGTGACAGATGCTCCAGTCCCTTGACCATCTTTATACAAAGTACAGAAATTCAAAGTACAAAAGCATTAAATTTGCAAATTGGCATTTCAAATAGAAAATTTGTTTAGCACATAATCACAGATTCATTTCAATCTACCTGGTTCTACCTGGCTGTTTGGACATTATGGAACATAATCTAATAGTAAAACTTGAGATGTTGCAAGCTGGCTTTGTGTGTCACAAGAGTTAGTGTGTGTCTGGCAACACAATTACCCTGGACTGTCACAGAATTGACAGGAAACAAAACCAGTGTTTTGTGTCAAACATGAAGCTACCAATGCTATTGAATAACACTTAGATTTTATATAACCTGGAAAGTGTTTCCAGTGTACCTCTTCGAAGCTGGCACAACTGTTAAAGTAAGCATGAATTACATATTATACAGTTTTATTAGTTATATTCTGAAGTAAAGAATAACCTTCTGAGAAGAAATATGGGAAATTCATATAGCATGTTTAATCTATATTAAATATCACAAACCCATGGCACTGCAAAGGTTAATAAAATAAATAAAGTTTGTTTAAATCCTGGTTTTCAGTGAACCACATCTTCTCAAAATTCTCAATCCTGAAGGGTCATCAGAATGATGTATTGTTCGCTGTTATGTCAGCATGCTGCATTATGCAAGGAAACACAATGTTCTTTAATGGGGTATAATAACAGGTCATCCCAAGAAAGATGCATCAAGTCAAGGAATTTAGAAAATTCATGGTTCACTGAAAGTAGTCATTAAAAATATTCCCATTTCCTTTTATAAAGTGAAGGGAGCTGAAATGGTTTAACTTAAAAACATTTATCTTTTCCTTTCTCTTCCCATAGAAATTTTCTGCACTGGATTAGGAAATTCAGTACTTGCTCTGTGTTCTGTATTCACATTTCAAAGATTTTTTTTCATTAGTTTTGTCTTCTTTCTATTTCAGGATTTCATGATGATTAAAGAAAGCTCTCTGGATATTTTTAAACCCTATTAGGTCTGATTTTGACAGTTTTTGTAATCATTCACTGAAGAATATATTGATGCTTGGAATACGGATGGCTTAACACATCTGTAACTATAAGAATTTTTCCATTGACCATACAAAATTAATCTCAAGCAGTTAATAAGGGGGAGTACATATCAGAGAAACTTTTTTGTGCAAGAATTCATTTCTTGTTCAACAATTTAAATTTCAATAAAATTCTGAAATGTATTCTATGATGTGACTTGTTTGTTTTAAAGTCTAGTTAAAAAGAGAAGAGGAAGATAAGAAGGCTTAGTTAATCTAGCATAACCTTCAGGGATTATCTCATATACTATTACAGTACCACTAGTCATATTTCCTTTAAGGAAATTGTTTGATGCCCTAAGAAGAAGTATGTTCATTATATACTGAAATCAGGGACATGCACATACATAAGACTGACATTCTTATGGCATATAAACATTTAACCGTCTCTTTTGCCTTTGAAAATTCCACTGTGACATTTAGTCCCAGTGCATTTTTCCTACCATTAAACTTCCATTCAAAGTTCACCCTCCAAAAAAAAAAAAAAGATTCCTAGATGACAGAGAGGAACATGCTGATTTAAAGAAGCAAAGTTACATAATATGCAACTAAGTTTCATAACTGTAAAACCTACTGACTGTGGCTGATTTTGGCTTCCTGAAACAAGTATTTGAATATGAAATTATAAAATACAAGACTCACAAAAGGAAAGTTTTGTGACTCAGACAATGCATGTAATACATCATCTAAATCATCTAGTCATTAAGCAGTTGCACTTCTGCAGCTTTGTAAAGTCAAAAAACAGGCAATGCATATTTTACAATGCCTTCTGGTTTACTCTGTCTTTCCAGTCATCAAAATTAGCATTAGAGAGAGCTATTTTTCCTATATTTTTTCTATGCGTATTTATGTGTATTGAAGCAATTTGATGAAAACTTTGTTTCAGTATATTTTATACTATTAATGGCATATAATCTTTAATAAATAATATTCCCAGTCTGGGAAGTGAGATATGAAATTATGGATCTTTTCATTGAATTGTGCGATTGGATTAGGAAAAGTCTTACAGTATCTGGTTTCTGGTTTTCAGAGCTATTTTGAAATTCAAAGTGTCCTCTGGTTGTTTTTCAAGACTTGTTCTCTTTCTAGAAAATAATTTAACAAATATATTCATTAGGACAACTGAACTGGAAAAACTATAGGCTGAAAACTCACTCAAGGTAAATTATTTAAAAGCTTCAGTGAATAATTGGATACAACATTACAATAGCAGACACACAATTCTATTTCATAGTTTCTTTTTTTCAATCTAGATGCAGCATTTGCCAGACTCTCTGGTTTCATGAAACAGAACAACTTCATCGTAAAAAGTACAGTATAAATGCAATGTTAATGTTTGTTGATACTAACCTCATATTTACTGAAGCCCTTCTTTTCCTATTTCCAAGTGTTTGAATTATTTAAAAATAAATAGCCATCTAATAGTATTTTTATTCTTAAAGCAACAGGAGAATATAATCAAAAAGTTTTGGCCATACATTGTGCCTGGCTGAACATTTGTGTCACAGCTTTATACTACATGATTAGAAAAACAGCATAAGTTAACTTGGAGGGAAGATTAAAGCCATAGTAAAAAACAAAAACCAAGCAAAAACTGCCTGCAGACAACCCACACTGTATAAGCTTAGATTTTTAGTTTTAAAGGTTGGGTTTTTTTAACTAAAATGAAAAAAGTTATGCACTGGGATAAAAGAACTTAATCTTCCCCATTTTTTTTTCCCAAGCTATGCTGAGCAAAACTCTGATGTAAAGGATCTGTATGTTCTTTCCTTCCTCTTTGTTCCTTTACACAATGAATTCACCTTCTGCTGAAACTGAAACCTGTGCAAAGCCACAGAAACTTTGAACATTCAGAATTGCCTAAATCCTGCATGTTTGTTTAGTATTGGGGAAGGAAAATACATTTTGTATGTACACCATCATTAAATGAATGTGCTCATAATAGTAGCAGACAATATCAATGGTTGTAAACAGCAATATGAGGGAAAGCAGTGGCGAGAGCGGTTGATAATTGAAGCAGTTTTCTCAGAGGACACAATGTAGTCAAACTAGTCCAGGTATTTATGTTCTAGCAAAGCTGATTAAGGGAAAAGATATGAAGTGTATTTTCCACTTTATGACTAATGCTGTTCTGTAAAATCAAAATGTTATTTCTGTCTACCTTGTATTTGAAATCTGCATTCATACATCTGGCTAACTTTGAAAGGAATAATAATTTTTAGTTTTATTGAAAAATATACTTCGCTATAAACTCTCAAAGCTTTAAAATGTTATACGTTTGGGGTTTGTTTTTTTTTTTTCTCTGAAGAACTATAGCCATAAAGTCATGTAACATAGAAAGTATTAGACAGAATAATGTTTTTGTTCTCTGAAGCCTTAAAAAATCCCAAATGGGAGGATTGTTCAGCTGCCAAGATGCACTCACTGTTCTTTGAGAAGGACAGTGTTCTGAAGTTATATAGATTGAGATTCACAGGGGATAGAAAATGGCATATGGATATTTCATTATACATTGCAGTATGCACAAAAAATATTTCTCCCATGTTTCTCCCTCAATAAAACCATAAAATAGATCTAAGCAGATGCAGGCAAATTATAATATAATGAGTTCAGTTTTGCTAAGTTCTAAGATGAACTGGTCTGGCAGTTACTTATTTGCAGGAGAAATTGCAAGCCACCCAAAGGGAAGGATTAATTTTCAGGCCAGATTTTTTTTCCTTAGTGAGAATAAACATTCTTTTACTTCATTTCAAAAATTCCCATATGTAAAGCACATATTAAATTGATAAGTGCAATTAAGTGCAAACCCAAACCAAAATATAGTATTCCTGAATACAGCTTATGCTGTCGGTTTATCTGATCTTGATCAATCAAAGCATGTACTCTACAGAACACATTAACACTGGCATTTCAATAGCATTTGAGGTTTTGTTTTCAAATTCAAGAATCTTTGTTAAGACTTCATGTATGCATGAAGGGATTAGTAATTGAAAATGTCTATGAAAAGTCACAAGAAAAAAAATACTTCTGAACTATTTTTAGTGTGTCTATGTCTTTACACGCACGTGTGAGCTCCATATATGTTTACTCTCTAAGAACAATGAGCAGAGTTAACAAAGCACTGAGCAGAAGCAAATATACCCAACCTTAGCACTGTTTGCTAACATAGAGGTTAGTGATGAGTGCTGTGTTGACATGATTTCACACGTATTTGGAGCATGGGCTGAACAAGACCATGTCTGCCTATGAAATGTAACAGTTACCACTGCTACGTGTTATTACTAAGGCTAGAAGCTTTCCATCCATCACAGAGACATCTGTTGCTTAAAAGAATGTCGTAGTAGTGCATGTTCATCAGTTACATGGAGAAGAAGAAAAGGGGACTTGATGATATTTGCTCATAAATTTCACAGATACTTGCTCACAGCAGAGGATTAATAAGGTTTCAGAATCCTGCATGCCATTGTAGATAACAGATTTTCTTGTATGTGGGTTCTTCTGCAATTTTATGTTTTTCTTTCCATGCTCTTTGAATCTATTCTTTGTTCTCACAGACACATCTTCCATCATCCTACTCAAATGGAAAGTCCAGTTAAATAATTTGGCTTTCATTACATTTACAATATGTGGCTCTTCATAACTCATTGTTCCTTAGTGGATAGCCTTCATTATGTAATGTACCTCTACAAAAAAGGGATAAAATTAGAAAGACTAAGAGGCAAAATGAGTTCTTTGTAATGGAAGGAAAAGAGAAAAAGAACTTTTTTATGAATGTATTATAGAACAAAATAAAATGTATAGGTTAATTACTTATAAGAAAGAGAACAAATTATGATTTCAAGAGAGGTGGCTTAAGTAGAAATTGCTTCAGTCTTTACAAAATTAATTGTGCCCAAACACATAACAACACTAATCTTAGCACAGAAATAGGACTGTAGGCCAGAATATGGAAAGAAGACATTGAGGAATACTTTAGTTCAAGTCTTCAGTGCTTGATGAACTGAGGAACTGAAGAAAACAACATTACGTTAAAAACATTGAAATAATCTGAACCTGTGGTCATGCCTGAAAACTTCTGAAAGAAAGAAAAGGGCACTTAAAATTGGAGGGAAAAGGAAATAAAAATGAGAGAAGACAATTAAAAAAAAAATAGAATAGTAACCCAAATGTTTTCCTCACAAGGTCTGTGGAGCAGTGTTATTAAATAACTAGAAGATATATAAGTGGTAAAAAACACCTACCATTGGTCAAGAACATATTATGTCATATCAATCCAGTTTTCTTTCTGTTATGCTAACAGGATAATGAATGAGAGGGAAGAAAAGACTACGATATTTACTAAGGTCATAGTAAGGATTTGGGGACTCTCCTATATAATATGGTCTCATGAGCAACCTCAGGAAATATGGTTCCTATTTTATTGGTGTACAGTTGGATGAAAACCTACACTTAGTATTTATTATTGATTCACTGTCTATTGGAAAGATTTCAAGTGAGGTCCTTCCAGGGTTCTGGAAGTCTTGTTCTATGACTGATTCTTCTTAATAGTTTCATTCATGAATTAGATGTTGTTATACAATAATGTGTACAGATGGCATCAAGATAGGAGGGGTTATAAATGCTTTGGAAGATTAGAATTCAGTGTGATCTTGAGAAAATGGAAAACTGATCTGAGATCATCAATAAAAACAAAGTATGAAATGTCACAATTAAGAGGCATAGATAAAATATGTACAAATATAAAATGAAATTATCTGTCTAGGCATTAATGCTGCCAAAAAGAATGTACAACTGCAGTGGGGCCACAAATTAAACAAGATTTAATGTGTTGCTGTAGCAAAAAAGGCAGTTACATTCCAAGATTCACTTACACTTGAGAAGTATTTTGTATCACATGTGGAGGAGAACATTTCTGTTTGCATTTGGTCACTGGTGCTGTCTAAATAGGAATTATTACTTATGTTGGCATACTGCATGTGTTCTGAATAAGCAAATGGAACATGCACCCCTATGTCTGGGTCTGTCTGACATCAAAGAGTGCCATTGGACATACTGCTGTGATTAAGATCCTGCATGATGTGGAAATCCCAGACAAAGAGTACAGTACTAATGAGAAAAATCAAAGGTGCCTTAGTTTCCCTTTTTTTTTTTTTCCAGAAATGTAATCAATGAAGAAAGGTTGAAGGAACTGGATGTTAACACTGAAAAAAAGGGTGATGTACAGAATGAGAGAAAAATGGGGGCATAGTAATAAACTTCCAAAATGTAAGTTGTCCTTACAAAGGAGATGTCTTAGCAGAAAAAGATACCAGCTTACTAAATGACAACGAATATTTCAGTTTGATAGTAAGAAAAAATGATCTCATTGTAATGTTGGTGCAGTGTGGAATAGGCTACATGACAGTTCAGAGAAATATACTTAAATAGAAGGGCTTTAAGGGAAAATTAATTGGATGGTCTCAAGTTTGATTCTGAATATAAATAATCTTCCTTTAGTGAAGAGGGATTGACCACATGGCCTTTTGATGTCCTCTGTAGGGGCCTCTTCTTCTAATTCTATAATAAACTTACATTTATTTTTTGTTATTTTATAACACCTGGGAGACTAACAAAAAACCAGGATCTCTGTTGTGAGAGATTTAGTTTTTATTAATGGGACTTATAACTATATCGACTGCACAAATATTCTCTGATGTGAAAAATAGAAATTGTTACCATATTTTAAATGTTAATAGTATTTTGTTCCCCCAAAATGTTGTTTTATGTTTTGTAATGGGTAGCTCTAAGTTCCTTTTGTACTTCTATATGTTTTGCCAAATTGTGTTAATGTCAAAAGGTATTAGTTGACTTAAAGGTAATAGGAGAAAAAATAAATACAATTTTTGACCTGCAATTTATGTCAACCATTCATAATTTTGAAAAACAAAAGTTTCAGTTTACATCAATTATTTCCTATCTTAATTTTGAATTGTGTTTTTAAATTAATCTCAATAAAATGAATTCATATTTAGTTACACAGAATCTAATTACCTGTTACATATACTGTAGATAATCACATTTTCTTTCACAACAGTTTTGTTATGTCCTACTGGAAATGACACAAAATATTTGTGCATCAAATATTTGATGCATTAACTACACACTGACGAACAGGCAAATTATTTAAAAAAGAATACCCTCATGAGTATACACTATTTCAAATTACTAGTAAACCATACTGGAAATTGTTAATAGACTAGAATAGAATGTATTCTTTCAACTATAGGTATTTTCTTAAATAAATACAAAACTATTCAAGAAGAGTACTGTGAAGGAAACACTGGTCTGACTTTAAAGCATATTAAGTTGCCCATTGTAAATAAACGTAAAAGAACATGACATTAAGTAAGCTCCATTTAGTGTTTTATTAGACTGTGGAGGACAGACTACTGGCTGAGGCAGGAGGTATGTTGTTTTAGGTGAGAGAACAAACTCCCTGATAGCACAGCTTTGTCACTGTTACCCATCACATTCTATCCACAGCTTATGTTAAATGAGTGACTAAAAAGTTCCTTTGGGAACACTGAACATTGCAAGCTTCCTTGGCAACCAAAAGTGCCTATAGACAGCTCTGCCTATCACATTTTAGTCTTTCTCTTTTCATATCATCTTGTCGCTCTGAAGCCTCAGTGCAGTGTTTTTCCTGCAGGGGCATTTTGCAGTTCACAGATAATACAGGGTATTTTGCGGTTCACTGCTGTCTTCTACCTCCCATTTCTGTCTTCTGGACTGTTTCCATTCACAGACTTTATATTGGATCTTCCTACTAATGTGACAAATATTACTAGAAACGGAAAGGAGGAATTTTGCCCTTGTTGTTTGCTTTTTGTTCTTGATAGGAAAGGCTAAGGACTCGTTCTATACAAGTGCCTGACTGCCATTTTATCCTTTTAATACCTTCAAAACTGTTCAGACCTTTTGATGCTTGACCTGGTGGATGGCCTTATAATCCAGATCCTCAAAGACATTAATTTTGTTGAGAGTCAATTGCATAAATATCTTTGAGTAGCTGGCTGTCACTGCAAATATTTTGATTAACAAGACTACCTGGAGGTTTAAAATGTCTGAGGATCTAGTACAGTACCTGAGAATTCTTACTTTTGCTGCTGAGCCCTAGCTCAGCCCATCTAAGCCCTTCTGAGCTCCTCAGACTGTGTCTTTCTTTTTTTGCCCAATCTAGGGGGCATTTCAATAAATCAGCCTGCATGGAAAAGAAATTGGCATGATATTTTGGTAGAGGTAGTATTAATTATGTTAAATACAGCAGCAACTGCAGTGTTCCCTGGGAATTAAAAAGAACCAGATACACCTCCCATAAGCAGTGACAGCAGCATTTATTGTCAGGTATGTGGATACTCTGCAACGAGTCCTTTTTAGTCTCCTCTGTGAAGTTGTTCCAATTTATAAAAAAAAAAAAATATATATATATATATTCATGATGATGTATTCTTTTTCTTTGAAGAAATGAAAGAGTTTGGGAGAGTTTATGTTGGACTTCTTCATGGGACATGAAAACCTGGACTGTGCTTCAATAGTTGAGGTTCTTTATGAGAATCCACTCTGGTGAAGGCCACTCAGGTGCCTCTGGATATTATGGGAGCTCTGGAAAGTCCTCTGACTACTGGATTGTGCAAATCCCATTCTTTGGATATCTAGCTTGCTTTACTCAATCTCTCACTCAGAACTGTTTTTTCCAACAGTTTTTAACTCGCAAAACATGTAAGTGTTCTTCTAGGTATGTAGTTTCCTTTAAAATCTAGTTTTAATTATCTGCAATTATTTTGAATATTCTTCAGATAGCATATTTTTTGTTCTGATGGACCACTCCATAGTTATAATTAGTAATGACTTTCTTTTTTATTAAGTGTAATGGTACTTGCATTATGATCTGAAAGGGTACAACTAAAGCTTACATACCAACCAATGGGCTTAAAAAAAGGAATGAGAACATTTAGGGAATTTTATTGTCCTTTTGTTTTATGTATCAGATGTATGAGGAGCTGTATGTTCATGCAAAATTGTCTAAGTTACCTTTTTTAACAGAATGTAATATATAAAATGTTTTTTTGTTTGAAACTTTGTTTTCTAAATTTCAGCCTGCAGTAAATCTTTCAACCTGATTTTTAAATATCTGAAAATAAAACTAATATGATACATGAGAATACTGACAGATCATCAACTACAACAGCAGGAAACATTGCAAAAATTAGATCTTGATATGTTTTCCTACAGGAATGTATTCTTCCTGCTCTCTGCAAAAGAAAAGAATGTTCTTGTTTATATTCAGTGCTGAAATTGCAACATTAAAATATTTGAACATGTGGATGGCCTCTTGAACACATTTCTTTGTGAATGATCTATGTAGCAGATGGCAAAACACCTAGATTGTCTCTGAATAAAATACGTAAGTTCTATACCCATTGAAGTCAGTGGTAAAACATCATTTTTACTCTTGTGGAACTGTTCTTTTAGTAGAAGGTTAATAGTATGAGATGTTAATTTAAAAAAATATTCCTCACGAGCAGGATTATGAGTAGGATTTGGAGAAGCGCATGGGCACTATTTTTCCCACTGAAACAAGTTCAAAATGAATCAAGATTCTTTGCTGCTTTGAAAAGTTTTCCATCAGACTGTTTGAAACAGCAAAACATGATAAAAGCACCTATAGTTTCAACTGTTTTTGATATATATGTAGATATATCAATATTTGTGTGTGCGTTTATTTACTCTGTGCATGTATATTTATGTATACATCATATTTATAGAAGAGGTATAAATACATCATTTAGTATATGTTTTATACATAATGTGTGTGCATATATGGAGAGTGTGTATGTATATGGAATAGCTAACTATGGGAAATTCTGTATAGGCAAATGCTTTACTTACTGTGATAATTCTGTTTTTCTTATTATGATAATGCTCATTTAAAGCAATGAGATTAATTTTCTTAGGAATTACTAAGTTTCAATTTGATGTGAAATTATTATATCTGTGTATATATGTATATGTTTATTTACAGATTTTCCATACATGTAAATCTGTGTAGCTTTATTTCTTACAGTTAGGGTCATCTGAGGATTTTGTCCTATTAATATAATTTGATTTTGTTTGGGTCCCTCCATGTGCTACATACTAGGCATTTAACACAACACCATTATATACAAGAATAGTCATTAAAAAAGTACTGGTAAATGGTCTTCTTTCTTTTCTAGCATTCTTGGCCTTATATTATCAGCAATAATAATGTCACTGAAAGTTAGCCTTACCATGCAAACCTTTTCCTATTTCTTAGCAACAGTCAGATTCTACATCCTACCTTCTTCAAAAAATGGAAACTGCCAGTAAAAATCAAAAAGCACTGAATCCAACCCCTCAAAGCTTTCACTTTTAGTAAATTTGTTAATGCACACATGGTATCCTAGTTTTATACACATCTTATATCATTGTTGGTGTCCACTTATATTAGCTTAAATTACTGTACATAAGATCATAATTTTGTCATTAATGACCATGATCCTCATCTGGCCTTTGGATTCTAAGAGCACTTCCACTGTCCCTAAGTAAGTAAACTTTTTCAAAGCTTTACTGTTTTCTAGGCATTACACAATGGGAGTGTAAAAGAAATTACTGGGTTCATTAGATAATGTGTAACTTTGAAAAGAATATTTTGATTGCCAAAGATTTCTCAGTTCTGCAATATTATTTTCTGGAAGGTATAGAGAGGCATTAAAATGTGATGAAATCACATTGATTAAGCCACTTGTCCTTAGAGGTGAAATGACTAAATAGATCATCATTATCTGAATAATATAAAGTTTCTTTGGTTTAATTCAGAAATTACTGATGTATAACTATTACTTCATTGTGCCCTTTTCTTTGTATCTGTGTTCAATGCAGCATCAATTTACAGGAATTTCAATTTCCCCTTTGTCTGTTAAGGAAGTTGACAGAAAAAACAGATGTAGAACTGCATACATCCACAATTCACAAAATCATTTAATATGATGTCAACAGGGTTATCATGGAAGTTGCTAAAATAATATTTCATATATTTACTGAATGTGATTTTTGCAAGATGTATTTAAAGTATTACAGATTACCTTCTTTAAAAAAAAAATCAGAGTTAAAGACAGGAAGAATGGAGTTAAACAGTCTAAAGAATTCTATAGACGTAGGACTATAGAAGTAGAATATATCCTGGGTTATTCGGTTTGGCCCTTTCACCATTTTATACTCCTACCACATAACATTATTTTCATAAGGTGCTTAAACTAACTAAGGAGATTTATTTATTTATTCATTTATTAATGCATCCTCATACTGGAAAGTTTTTTCAGGTTGTTTGAGAATTTTTCATAATTTCTTATCACTCTTCCTAAAAGCTTCATTTTCCTAGGAAATTAAATAAGAATTGTATAGATCATTCCAGAGAAGAATACCAGAAAAAGTCTCAAAAACACTTTGAAAAAATGACATAAATATTTTCCTGTCTATCCTGGAGATAATTCAGGCCTATTCTGGATAAAACTTAGCTCCTACATCATATAATTGCATTTTCCTGCCAAACAGGTGCATCCCACAGGGTTTGCAAAGTGGAACTGTGATCAGACAATACTCCTATATCTTCCCTTCATCTGCTGTTTCTGGCAGGTGAGTTACACACTCACAGTAAAAATTCTTGTTATTAATCCTGAAGGAGGTTTCGTTTTGTTGAATTTGTATTTGATTTATTTATAATTGAATTTCAAGTCATTTTTATTATTTTAGTTCTCTATGTCAGCCAGTTGTTTCTTGATGTTCTGTATTAATAATACCACTTAACTTTGTTATTATCAGCTTTCATTGTTGTAGTCACACTTTTTTATCTAAATATAACTAATGAATTTATTAGCCAAGATTGGTCCCAATGCTAATCTTCAGGAACTTCATCTAAGGCTGAAAGTTCCTCTTTCCACACTACTTCTTTCTGCTTCTCTTTTATCTAGTTTCCACATTAAAGATGTTTGGCCAGTCTCTATTACTTTAATTATATTCTCTTGTGTAGGACCATTTCAGGTACTGAATGAAAAAAATGATATCTACTACATTCCTATGACTAAAAATCAGTTAAGAAAGAAAGCTAATATCAGTTTGCATTAATCTGAGAATAATAGTTCTGTCATTGTCACTTCAATAGCAAGTAATAGTTTTGCACTGTTACTGGGGAACCAGTGTACATACTGTAACGTAATGTGATGAAAAACCAAACAAATCCCTTTTTTACATGAGATATAAATTTCAAATTTTGATTTTCATTCTTCATACTGCATCTCCACTAAAAAAATAAACAAACAAACCAAACCCACCTTTCCTATATTGGTCTTTAAACAATCTCTCTTACATTTATTTTCTCTGTATACATGTTCTGGATGGTGTAAAAGCTAAATCAGACCATATGCTTGTGCTTTAAAATTTACAGTCTAATTTTTTGAAGTTTGCAAATTGGGGCAAGGAGGTATGTAACAGAAGTTCCTTTTTCTACAAATATAGTAGAATATCAGCAGATAAATAAATATCAATATCCATTGCTCAGACTTATTTTCTCTAGAAGTAACTGCAGGATATTTTTGCTGGTATGTGATTAGTGGTAGCTCTAGAACACCAAAAGCTGAAACAACATACCTATTTTTTTTCCCTCCAAGCTTTACTGCTTTACTGTTCATCTGCTATCCTCTACAAACTGTAACAGAAATGAATACACGTAATGTTAGCGTATTAAAATGATATGTTTGGGTGTTTCTTTCTTTTGTGTAGAATCTTCTGCAAATTTTGTGTTGAATATGTGTAGGACTGGAAAAGAAATAAAGTTTGGCTATATATGTGAGGAAACTAAGAAACAGAGGATGTTTTACAAACAGTCAAACATGGTGGAAGAACAAATGTGTGTGTCAGGGTGAAGAATCTTGTGGTAAGGATTACTTTGGTAATAAAGTAGTGAATAATGAACCACGACAAAAAAATATTACTCTAATAACATCTATTCCTCAAAATTTTAACTTAGTAAATATCAGATTTGTTAGTTTTGTCTTATCAGAAAGCTGGTATAACTAGAGACACTGTGGCAGAAAATATGTAGAAACTAGTGGAATTTTTAATGGTAATTTTTCATGGTACACATTTTTTATTACAAGAGCATTCATATATCCAGAAGTTCTATGATATTAAGTACATTTTTCATCTTATGATATGCAATTCCTTTTTATTTTGACTGCCATCTGCAGACCAAAAACACGTTGTAAAATGAATCTGATGACATTGACATGATGAAACACTACTGATACCATCTGTATGGTATCAGTAACCATCCTACTATTTGACAACAGACTTCTTCATTAGTATTTCAAAATATGCTGTTGATTTTTCTCTACTTTTTTGTTCTGATTTCCCCCTCAACACAAGTTTAATAGAATGACTTGGGTAAGTTATGAATGAAGTAACTAATTTTTTTTTTAATTCAAGTGTTTTACATCTCTCATGCCATTTGTAAATTATGTCCAAAAATAAAGTGAAACAGTCTAAACACTAAATAAATTGTTGAAGAATATTACATTCTATTTGCAGAAATGAGTTGAAAAGGATAACACTGAAAGAAAAGATAATATAATTAATAGATTTTTTTGGCAAGTTAAAGAAAATGTTTAAAAAAATAGAAAGGACAAGTTCTTCATAGAAATAAGAATGAGAAGATTTTTTTTAAAAAATATTATTTGTTGTTCACAGATTAAAGTTGTTTTTCAAAATGGACTTCCACACAATGAAATGAAGATGTTTGATGAAGAGATCATAGATACGGTTCAGTGCTTAAATAAAATGTTTTCTCCTGGCATAACACAAGCAGTGAAGTAAATGCTTGATGGTGGTGGTGGCAGGAAACTGCAATTTTTGTTTCCAATGTTATTTTCACTCTCTGGGGAAAAGTATCAGGATTTCTTGTAAGACACAGCTCTAGAAAAGAAGTTCTATTAGAAGTCTCCTTGAGAAGAATTGTAAATAAAGTGTGATATAAAAGACCTGAAAAATATTTTCTCCAATCTCTTACTTTCCTCAGCACTTCAAGCCTCCTTTAAGGTGCCTCCCGCCTTACAAGTAGTGACACATTTGCATGTTCATTAGAAATATATTTTGGTTAGCTGTGACTGAGAGAAATAATCCTTTTAAATGTAAGCATAAACCTATAGTTTAACTTCAAAAATATTCTAGATTGTAAATAACTATCATACTGATACTGCTAAATCTAGGCCATTGACAAATGTCAGTGATGAAAGATGTATATCATTAACTGCAGAGACAACAAAGTATTTTCACAACAGTCTGTGGAAATGTGTGCTTAACTTCTATTAGAATTTTATCTGATAAAATAATTCAGAAGGATATAGCAGTAAATTTTCCTGTGGGTTGCATGTTAGCTGGATAGACTTCCTATGTGTCAGAAATAGAACAGTGAGACTACATGTATATTGGGCTAACTTTCCTCTCCTTCCAGTAAGGAAAAGAATAAAATCAATTTATTGAAATTTTGAATTCAAATGGTTAATCCCCTAAAGTACTCCACCTTTTGCATTTTAAAGCAACACTATAGAAAGAGTTATATGATATTCACAAGGCTTAATTCAATGATCATTTGATGAGGACATTTTCATTGATTTCTCCAAGTTTTTTATTTTGTTGACAATCTCTTTCTTTTAAGACTTTTTTTTTTATTCCCCCAGCATATCTGATAAGTGTTCTGGGCTGTGAGTCCCATTCATTGGTTAAGCATTGGCAAGCAAGTTGTTTATTGTAGTTCACACTGGAATAGGATATGTCTTTAATCACATAGTTATATGACTTTTATAAAACAAACAACAGTGACCTAGTGACCAGAATGTAAATACCAGACTACAGACAAATACAAGAAGAGCTGCATGATAATGTCTGCTCAGGATACTTGAATATCTTTTTAATGGTCTAAGATGGGGGCCTAACTTTTAATCTGTGATATTTTTAAAAATAATCCTCAAGAAAAAATGTTTATTAATGTGGAGAATATGTGGCATGAACTGCAGTAAAGATCCAGTGTTTTTTTCATGATGAGGAAGACCAAAGAACTGGTATATTCAAAGCAGAATATCCATCAGGAGATTCTGAGGCTAACAGCCGTTTTGAGCTGAAGTTGCACAGAACTTTTTCTGGAAGCAAGCTGCTTCCTAGTTATTTTGGGGAGGCATCATACTTGCTAAGGAGAGAGGAAAGAAAGAGGAGACATTGGTAAGTCATTTGTATGCTTTATTCTGATACTTTCCTCTCGATAATAAAGAAGACAGTAAAAGTCTACATTGAAATGTCAAGAACTTGGACACTTGAAAAATTACAGTAAAAATACAAATCAGAAATAATCACAGCACAAGGATCTTAACCACATACCTCTGATATGTCTTCCTCAAAAGAATTATTAGGAAGAGAGGCATAAGAACTAGGTATACTATGTATGCCCATAGTAAGGTGTCTTGCTGACCATTTATGCCCAATTTTATGTGTGAGCTGCAAAATATATAAATAGTTGTAAATAGTAAAAAGCATAGAAAATTTCCTATTGAATATGACAATTCAGTCTCCTTGAAAAGATATATTTAGATTTCACCTTACCTACACAAAAGCAGGATGAGGATTTCACTAGATTTTGGTTTTAGGCGGGAGATGAGTCATGCACTGAAGAATCCAGAATCTAGAATTTCCATGAATTAGGAATTCTATTATATTAAGTATCTAGTATGTTAAGTATTAAGACCAACAGTTTTTTTGTAAATCCTTCACTGTGGAGATAATGAAGTAAAAACCTTATGAAACTCTTGTGCATGAGTCACTACCGGTAAGTAAAGTACCTTCTATTCAAAGAGACTTCCTCAGGCATTTTCTTTTCATGACATGCTAGTCAGTATTTCTCAGTTCAGATATGGTGTTAAATTAAGCTTAGCTGTTTGTGTCTGCCTGGTTTGACTTTTTGACTCCCTCCCTTTTCCATCAAATACAGTGTTTTTTGCCCCAAAGTGCTTAGATATTTCCATAATACGTGCAGTGACAGCTACGGTAGTTTCTTAACATTTTAGTTTAAAAATCACTTTCCCCTTTGACCTGATGGGTTGTACTGAACTTATTAAACTCAGTAAGAAAAATAAAGTGTAAAATAGGAAGATTTTAATATATTACTCTTAGGTTAGGACTACCAACTTGATCCTGAGTTAACCAGAGAAGGTCTTATCAATTTCAGTTATTGAAGAGTCTGCTTATTGTTTGGATAAATGGGCATTATTCACCCATTTATTTATAACTTCCAGCAGTCTAGAATTTCAATTATAAAACACTTTAAGGTTATTATAGAGAATTTGAAAAAATATTAATAGCATATTTTATTATATTCAAAATATGATTTTTTCTCATTAAAATTTTCACCCTTAGATCTGTGATTGTCATCGCTAATAAAAAATATTCTTATTAATTTCAGAGAGTGAATGATAGTTGTAAAAGCTGCGTGTTTCAGAAGTTAGTTAGACTTTGATTTTGTATAAATTATCACAACATAAATAATTCCTTAAAAGACACAGCTATTGTTTAATTTTGAAATGTCAAGGGTAGCACTGTGGTTCTGAAATAGCTTGGTATATTTGTTAACTCTACTGAAAATAATTTTTACAAAAACAGGAAAAACACAGATGCATGGTGACATAAGACCCCTTTCCACAAGGTTTCCACAAGATTTATTACTAAGTAAGGATGGATAGGGTCACCACACTCCTAAGACCAACTACTTATCATGGCAACAATATATTGAGAGGATGGTAGTTACAAAATCAATGGGCAAGATAGAAACTGATCCAAAACATTGAGGCAGTGCTGGTTACTTTTTGTTGCTGGGATGATTAAGCTGTTGCATCAAAGACTAATAGAGGAGAAGGTTAGCTGGTGGTCACTTGTATGTTACTTGCTCAGTGTGAGGGATGTTCCCTCATTAGGCGTTATCTCTGACAGCACCGCAAGGATCACTCTGCTTTGATAAAGAAAGTACAGTGTTCTTACTAGCAGGATCCTTTCTTAGGATTTAGGAAGTCCTATCTAACCAAAGTGATGATTAGGTATATGCCTGTCCAGGACTTCAATGGTGATTGCAGGGGGTATGCTTGCAATGTTAGAAATGTACATAAAGTTGATCTAGCTATAAGAGATGAAGGTCTTATTCTTTAAAACCTAAAAATATAGAGAATTGTACCCTAAGTATATGCTCGTTTCTGTCTGACTGAGCACTTGGTTCATGGGACAGAATGCACATTTACCATGTTTGCATGCGACACCTCATTGAGGTGAGCCATTAGTATGTGGGAGGGCAAGGCTGCCATGTAGAAGGACCTCAGCAAGATGGAGGAATGAGCCAACAAGATGCTCATGAAATTCAGCAGACGTGAAATTCTTGCATTTGGGACAGAACAACTCTATGCATTAATCCAGGCTGCAGGCTGGCTAGAAAGCAGCTCTTCAGAAAAGGACCTATGAGTCCTGGTGGACAAGAAACTGAACAAGCCAGCAATGCATGCTTAAGATAATTGCTTACTGGGCTGTGTTAACAAGAGCATAAACAACAGCTGAAGGGAAATGCTTGTTTTCTTCTACTTAGCATTCATGAGGCCAAATCTGAAACATTGTCCAGATTTGGGGATCCCAGTAGGAGACACATAAACAAACTGTAGTCCAGTGGAGTGCCACTAAGTTTGTCAGGAGCCTGGATCACATGTAATATGGGAAGAAGCTGAAGGAGCTGAGTTTATTTATCCTGCAGGGATAACTAAGGGAGGGCAAACTAATTACAGTGGCCCAAAAAGGAGGCAAGGGATCATATTAAGAAGATGGAACCAGACACTGAAGTGCGTGGCAAAAGGACAAGAGGCAAGGGTAACAAGCTTGCAACAAGGGAAAGTGTGATTGAAGGAAAAAGCATTTCACAGTGACAGTGATGAAGTACAGGAGCAGGTTGTCCAAAGAGACTGGGGAATCTTCATCTTTAGACATTTTCAAAAGTCAGCTGGATATGGCCCTGTGCAACCTGATCTAACTTTGAAAGTAGCACTGCTTTGGGCAGAAGGTTGGACTAGATGATCTCCAGAGAGCCCTTCCAACACAAATATAATTCTGTGATCAACATCAGAAGCGACAGGCCCATCATCTTCCTTATAAGCTGCTCAGCAACTTTCAGTGAGATACAATCATGGAAGTATATGTGAAAATGCATAAACTTTCTTTTGGACATTGTTCTTGGTTCATTTGGTATTAAACATCACAGCTGGATCCTGAAGAACTAAAAGTACACCTTTATTTTTTTGAGATAAGGAACAAGTCCTTTCAATTCCTTTGAGAAATAAATGGATAATAATGTATAAAAACAAAACTGTTAAGAACCTCTATTAATGAGAATAATACTTGCATGCATTTAGATATACCTTAGAAAGGTGGTTGGTACTTCTATTGCCCTGTATAATTCAGAATAACCAAAGTGGACATAGAGGCGAACTGCACTGAGTAATTAGTTCTGATATCAGTCAAGCAGAATAGAAATGTAATTCTGTTTTCTACCTCCTTAATTTGATTTTACCAGTCATTACACAAATGGATTTCTGACTTAACAAGCAGCAGGAAGATCTTGAACATGCTGGACTAAGAAGAAAATCATTAAGAACATATGCAGTAATAGAAAGCAGAGGTATGCTGTAGAAAAGAATTAGGTTGATGGACCCTCACTGCTTAAGGGCAGGGACTATATGATGGAAGGAGAGGGAGGAAAGAACCCTTCAGAAAATTGTATCTAAGTAAAAGCAGACAGCTTTGACTAAGAGTGAGTAAAGAAATACATATTACAGGCACTGTATCTCATTCGTCTTGAGGAATGTAAAACATTTCAGAAACACAGATTCTGATTGAATAGGCACCATTAGGAAACAAACCATATGCAATGAACGACTACAGATTCAAAGGAATCAGGCAGATTGCCAGATGCCACATACTGCAAATGAGTTTTCAAACAAATGAAACCAGACAAATTCCAGCTATTAATTTAATTCTTGGTGTGCCTGTATGGCAGATACTATTAGTTCTATGTAGGATATTGGTACTTAAAACATTTCATTTCTTTTAGCTTCAGTATATTAATTTGGATCTATGACCTATAGAAAAGAAACACAATTGAATTCCGTATGCAGTTCAATATTGGTGTCATAGGAATATATTCTGTAGACTTTCATCTGTGTGGTCTTTTACTTTCTCATCAACACAGATCTTAAAATGCTTGTGTCACATATAATTCTCAAAACATTTAAATGAATTCTAATGGAAAGGATTCTAACCTGGAAATGATAGCACTCCCTTTGTCTTTAGCAATAGACCAGTTAACTGGATTAGAATTAGAAAAAGCCCCAAAACAGTAGGAATAACGATACAAGTGAAGGAAATAAGTTACCACCTTTCTCAAAGACTCCATTACTACCAGCTTGAGACATTTTTCTGATTTTTTTAATGTTACATTTCTAAGTATCTGTGTACAGCTTCAGCGTCAAAGTACTGTACAGCTGAGCATCTTCATGTAACTCCAATGAAAGTGGACTTGCTCCTGAAAAATGAATGCATTTCATAATATATTTACACATCAAAACAGATAGAAACTTTGAAGGGAAATCCAAAGAAATACAGAACAATGTAAAATGTTAATGGGCCTAAAGTATATTTAATGACTGATGCTCAGGACAAATTGTGCATTTGTGTGTATTTTAACAGGTATTTAAAATAAATAAGATATTTAAAATATCTTGAAATTGTAGCCATTTTATATTATTTATTTATAGTTCAAAATGCTAAGTACATTGAAATAGAAAATAATCTTTCCACAAAGTGTAACCCAGAAGTTAAAGTACATTAACAGAATAGGAATGAGAAATGATGGAAACAAGCATGTCTTTCCTGCTAAAGTGCTGCCACTTATTGTTTTAAATGGTATTATCTGCTTTTTGTGACTCTACAGATGTCATTTATTGTTCAGTTGATAAATTGTCTTGTCTATTTGTCTATTATCTGTGCAAAGGCATTTATCTAGGCTACAGTAACTATATGATACTGATTGAAAATTTAACAATTACACAAAAATAATCCTAAATTAAATTAGAGGTTTTGGGTTTTTTCCTTCAAACATTTGCTGACAGAATAAAAGTTCTACCTACATTGTACTCTGCTTTGCCTATGGACACCTTTTTTAATCTGTTAATGGAATATTTCTTATTACCTAAGAAATATTGCCAGGTTGAGATCCTTGCTCAGCGTGAACGATTTGGAAAGACTGGTAAACAGATTTGTTACTTCAGGGGTAGATTATCACACATTTCACATCTTGGCATTTCTGGTCTATAGCTCATCTAAAAGGCAACAGATTAAATCTTTGTCATAGCCATCTGTTTAACTATAACAGCTTAGTTGTAATATATAAAAGTTTGTTTCCAATAATTTATTTTTTAATATAAGGCTGATTTATAATTACCTGTCATGGTTTAAGCCCAGCCAGCAACTAAGCACCACACAGCTCCTCGGTCACTCCCCGCCCCCCGATGGGATGTGGGAGAGAATCAGAAGGGTAAAAGTGAGAAAACTCGTGGGTTGAGATAAAGACAGTTTAATAAGTAAAGCAAAAGTTGTAAATGCAAGCAAAGTAAAACAAGGAATTCATTGGGTACTTCCCATCGGCAGGCAGGTGTTCAGCCATCTCCAGGAAAGCAGGGCTCCATTACACATAACGGTTACTTGGGAAGACAAAATGCCATAATTCCAAACGTCTGCCCCCTCCTTCTTCTTCCCCCAGCTTTATATGCTGAGCATGACATCATATAGTATGGAATATCCCTTTGGTCAGTTGGGGTCAGCTGTCCCAGCTGTGTCCCCTCCCACCTTCTTGTGCATCCCCAGCCTGCTCACTGGTGGGGTGGTGTGAGAGGCAGAAAAGGCCTTGACTCTGTGTAAGCACTGCTCAGCAGTAACGAAAACATCCCTGTATTATCAACACTGTTTCCAGCACAAATCCAAAACATAACCCCATACTAGCTACAGTGAAGACAATTAACCCTATCCCAGCCAAAGCCAGCACATTACCTATTGCCACTCCACCACTATTGCATCTTTTCATATTTCAGTGATATCTAAATTAGAATAACATTAAATATTTTCTTCCTGTGCTCTCATGGAAGTGGTGGAATTGCTTCCTACAAGCTGTCATAACTTTCTGCCTGATCATGATTTAAAATTCCATTAAAGAGATCTAGGCTTACCACAGCTTTTAACTGATGCAAGCATTGCAGAGTTTATTAGTAGCATTTGTTACAAGAACTTCTGTATCTTTTGGGGAAGAGAGAGACATAAACTTATTTAGGGATATTATTGTTTGGGGATTGTGACATGCCTCCTTTGGAGCTATCAACTGTGAAAGAAGTAGTACATATTCAGGAGTACCTTTGAGATGCTGCACAGAATGGTAATATGATATGAATTACTCAGACTGGTTATTGTCTTATATAGGTTTCAAAACACAGGAAGGGAGTTTGAATTCCTATCAAGATCAGTTGAAGTTATGGAGCAAGTCCATCATGCTTTTTAACTGACAGTTTAACAAACACAGAAATAATATTTAAAAATTCATGAACTTTTAATGGTCTTCACTGAATTGTAGCAATACCATATAAGCTCTATGGTATATTAAATTTGCATTATTTAGTATTTGCATTCTCTCTAGTCCTTTCCAAGCAATGCAATAAAATGCTAATTAAAACCCACATTTGCCACTGAGAAAACTCAAGATTTGTCTGCATTTTCAATGACTAATTAAATTCTGTATGGCCTTAGGTAAGTTGTGCCTCTAGACATACTAATCATCAGTATAGATATGCATTTTGAATGATGGGTCCCATTAGTGGGAATGTGCAGAAGCCACCTCAAAAAAGAAACAACTAACTTTTCTGTCATTGAAGCAAGATTTCTAGAAATAATGTCTCGATGATATTTCTATAAGCCAGCTAAAGGAACATTTGAGGTTGAATGACCCTTTACATCAGACTGTAAAACACAAACTGTTCAGATCAGTCTGTGTATGTATTCTGAGTTTGAACTTGTTCCTCTGGGGACAGGGAACAAGTAGAGTGAGATAGGGTTATGATATTTAACTGATTTTTTCATTGATGCTTTACTTCTTTTATTTCTCCTAAGCCTCTTTTTGGCACATGTCCAAGTTTATCATCCGTTGCTGTTCATTAGTTTCTGTATTAGGAAAAGAAAATATTGTGCACTAACTAAATAGAAATATAATACAGCTGCAGTGAGAGCAAGCTAAACCCTATATAAAGAATGGCTCTCAAAGGGGATATCAAGGGCAAAGTAGAGATTGGTTTATATTTCTTGAGAATCTGTTTTGCTCTGTACTGCTCCATTTTGAGATTTATGTTTTCTCTGGGGAAGTCATAACACTTGCAGTTAAGTACATATGTGCTCTATAAAATAATCTTCAAACTAGATAGCAATCAATCAGTCAATTCGTATTGAAATAAGCTTCTTCAGGAAAAAAAGAGAAGTAGGAAAAACATTACTGTACAAAATTGCCAGTATTTTGCAATATTCATGAGTTGGAAAATTCAGTTCAAATAGTTTTACAGTTCTTTAATATTAAGCAAACAAAAAACAGTAAAAGCCATTATTGTTTTTTAACAAGTCAGAACCTAACCGTGTGTATTTTATTATAAAATCCATTTGGCATTGTGTTTTTAATTATCTGTAGAAATTGAGAGATTTGTGTGTTTGTTCATTTACTCCTTTGTGCTGGGGGAATGAGAGGGAAAGTGATCAGCAAGAAATAAAGGAATTGAAGAAAAGCAAAAAAAACAAACCAAAACAAACCTGTGGAGTGAACATTTGTATGTATGCTTCTACTCTCACCTACAGGCCCTACCAATTAATACCTTTTTTTCAGGTATTAATTCCAGTTAAAGCTGATAAAAAGAAAATTTTAAGGTCTTATGTTTTCATTTGAAGAGAAGTTATTCTTTTTTAATGAAAGTTTTGGTTTTGTCAAATTAGCATTTTCTAACAAATACAAAATCATTGGTATTTCTCCAAACTTAGTAGCTACCCAGAAAAATACCATAACTGGAAATAGCTCAAGAAGGAATCATAATATGGATTGTATGAATTTCTGGTAGTAGATCCCATGTGAAGCAATAAATCTGTGGATTACTTAGACCACATTGCAAGTATTCTGTCTTTTTTTCTGATATGTCCAGCATGATGATTGCATTGTGGATATATACTCTATGCTAGTCTTCATCCATTCTCTCTCATGTCAGAATATGTTGAATTCCATCATTTTGGATATGTAGTCTAATGCTGAAATTTAATAATATATAAGAAAGTTCTGTCTTGTTAAAGACTTGCTGAGAAACAGAAAGAATAATTGGTTTAAAGACATTATTTATTTTTCCTTTGTCTACCAAAGAAATCACAAAGAATTTACTACTATGTTAAGAGTTCACACATCAGTAACGTGAAATTCAACAAAATTGCTCTTTAATGGTAAGGAACTGAAAAAATATATTTTAAAATCCATTTTGAAATAACAAAGACTGTAATTTTTCAACTCCTTGAATAGAAGGGAAAGCCTGTTTTCAGGTTCTCATTGTCCACTGAATGTCCTTCATGGAGAACTCGGCACAGGAGGCACCACAGAAATGCAGTCTTAGGTGTAGAATGCTACATAAATCAACAAAGTTTTAGCTCTTTACCAGGAGAGCCAAGATCATAATTTTTTTAAAATTTCTGAAATGGAGCGGTAAAATCTTAACTACAGGGGTGGTGTGGTTACTAAAGAGCAAATCTGATTCAAAGACGACACTAAGATCAGGAACATAAAATCCTATTGCCAGTAAATGGCACCATAAATGAGATGGGAGAAGTCAGCAGGTGATGGATGGCAACAGAATAAATTTAATTTTATCTCAACTTTATCTATTAATTGCCAGTCTTTTTTTCTTTCTCCAGTGCCATCATCACACTTATTTTATGATGTCCTTGTTAACTTAAAATCGGCATGAACATCAAACAACTAGAGGAATTTAGCTATTCCTTGCCAAGTAATTCTTATTTATGTTGTTGCAACCCTTTTTACAGAAAGTACTGCTGAAGTTCAGTCATCTATATATGGGTTTAGAAATATATCCTATGATTTTCAGAATATTGGCTTATGACATTGCCTGCAGGAGATTTTTTTTCTTTTGGTATTTCTAGCGACTGTTGAAAAAAAGTAAAAGAGAAAAGAAAAGAAGATCTTTCTAGATTACCCAAGAGTATCAGAAATATTTTCTGGGAATTGATGACCTATAAAAAGCAAAAGATTGCAAGAAGTAGGTAGAGTTTAAATGTTTGGGCAAAGTTATCATATGCTGAAGAGTTATTTAATTTTGTTGTGGTCTCCAAAAAAAAGGAAGAGAAGGTTATACTATATTATAACTGTCCTGATAACTAATGATGAAACATTTAAATCAAATATTGGATTTCTTTCAAAAAGTATACTCAAGATTCAGCATAAGATATCATTTTGATATTGAAGCCACCAGATTTTAGCAGTCTGATTGCATATTAGTTGGGGAATGGAGCAAAATGGCATATCTGAAATCTGACAGTTAAGACTGAAATTATTTCTAACCAATATTTAAATTATTCTATTAACAACTTAGTTTTTAAGATTTTAGAGGACAGCTAAGATATTTGACATTATTTTTTTCTATAACATTTAATAAGATTTTATTTCCTTTCATAAAATGTGCAGAGGTGAACATTCTTGTCAACATTTCCAAACTTCAGTTCTTGAACGTAGTATAGTATTTTATTTTCTACTATACACTTGAGTTTATATATACTTTTTATACAAACGTTTGCATAAATAACTTAGGTAAGTATATATTAACTGATTTACTTATATATGCAAATTTTAATCACTTCTGGAGGCTTTTCAACTGTTAAGTAACAGATTTCATTGAGCAGAATGCCAGAAGTTTGGCCTTTTGATAGCAGGCAGTGCTACCAGTGGTCGCTATTGAAGTATCATATTTATATTGTTACCATAATTTCTTACTTGCATTGTGACAATGTCTAACACTCCAGAAACTGTGTTCCCCACTTTAGAATCCTCAAAAGCTACCATTTTTACTATCTATTTACTAACCTATTTCCACACTTCAGATTTTACTGAAAATTTGTGAAGTGTTCAAAATGTTTAGTGATTGTACATCTTGCCCTTTAGGATATTACTAAACAAAATTTAATTAGTTTATCAAAAAACAGACTAAGAAGTGATGAAGTCTGTATTTAGCAAAGAAGATATCATGTAACGGCTAATCCAGAAGCTATAGGTAAACAGTTTTTTTTATTATTATGATAATTAATGATAAAATAGGAAGTATTTATTTAAGTCAAGGTTGAGAATTGTTTTAGAGGGAGAACCAACCTTAAGCATACGATATAGTCTTGATTCAAGTATCAATGACCACAGAATGTTTTCTTATGCCTCATTCCTGAAGAGCCAGAGCTATTTCTTTAAAAATAAAATGCATATGTTTTATTTTCGGTCATGGACAAAATGCTTTATTGTTTATATCTAAGTACTGCCACTGATGTAACCACCACTTCCCATTACAAACTTTCGTGAGTGGGGACCAGTCTTTGTTTAAGCCATAGCATGAGGTGATGAGCAGAATGCGATGATCAGAAGAAAGGTTTGTCCATACAAGCAAAACATGTCCCTACCTATTATTACTTAACCATAGTAATAGGGGGAAAAAATTTGGATTTTTTTTTTAATTTTAGATTTCATAGTGCTTTAGAAAATAATTTATTTTACAGTGAGCAAAATAATTTGTCTCATGTCAAGATCAAAGTCTTTTACAGAGAATTAGGCTGCATTTGAATCAAAGCATAATGTCTTTTGACATGAATAAAAACTGTATTTGTAATCCAGCACT
Source organism: Pygoscelis adeliae (assembly GCF_000699105.1). Taxonomy (NCBI): domain Eukaryota; kingdom Metazoa; phylum Chordata; class Aves; order Sphenisciformes; family Spheniscidae; genus Pygoscelis; species Pygoscelis adeliae. The sequence goes on from NW_008824475.1 coordinate 4,391,116, forward strand.
CAATTCATTTGAGTAAATCCACCATGGACTAAAGACATCACTCAGCTTTCAACTAATAACAACACAGCTATTGTGAAAGTGATTACCGGCATCACTTCTAGAAAGCAGGTAATGTCTGGATATGAAAAGAGATGCCATACAACCCTGTACATTCAAAGCTACCTTGGTCTTTCAAAACTGGTTTGATTTCACCCTAACTGTAATGCAAAAACACCAACCAGGTAACACTGGCAAAAACAGTAGGCAGAGAAAATCTGATAAACAATTTATCAGGAAATAGTAGCGAGATACAGGCTTGTCTGGGCCAGCATGAACTATCAAACACTAGGGCTTATATCTCTAATGAAATAATTGTTTCCTTTTAATTCTCAACACTATAGTAAAGTTAGTTAAAGGGGCAATGTCAGCCACAAAATCAGATTTGGGGGGGTGGTGGTGGTGGTGGTGGTGGTTTGCCACTAAGGGTAATAATCATCTACTTGAAATTTAGATGCTTAAGACTTAAGTCTAAGCTAACTATGTAGACTCTTTCAACATTAATGGAGATAGATAGGTATTTCTGGAAGACAAAAGCATATCTACCTCAGATAAATGTGCTGAATGTACAATTTCTGCACTGATACTGATAATAGGATACATCTTACTTAAAGGTGGCCATCAAGAAGTTAGGTAACTAGTGCAAGCTAATCGTTAAGATTCCCTCCACAGACAGTGGAGACAGATAAGTACTTAGCACTTAGTTCTCTATGAAGGTAGATGTTTAAGGTAGGTTGAACGACTTGCATTCCAGAAGTGCCACTCTGTCTTTACTGTCTAGAGAGAGATCCCAGATGTGTTGTTCAGACTAGACACTCAACACACAAAGTTATGTGAGAGAAAGTTCTCATCGGCCATTCATTTAAAGGAAATTTTCAGAATTTGACTGCATCTGATAGTTCTGTGTATAGATATGTATAAGCAATATAGACACTTCCATGTAGTGATATCTATATAGAAATATATTGAATTCAGATCATCTATAATATGCTAATAAGTGTATACCATTTTATTATTTTCACCTCTTTCTCAGCTGCCTCTCTCCCCAGCCTACACCAACAAGTCAATGAATTAAATCAATGACAAGCTCAATGACAAGTCTCATTGCCCATCTTCTTCCCAGTAGAAGAGGTCTTCAATCCATTGACTTGCTGACAGCTTTTAGAGAAAGATGTAGACCTTTTTTCCTAGCAAAAGATTTTCCACCCCCTTCAAAAGTCCTGTCAAAGTTTCTCTTTCTGTAGGTGAGCTTCAGACACCTCTGAAACAATCCAGAAAAGGGATAAATCAAATCTTCTTCCCTACGCTATTGTCTCAGGAAACAGAAGAAAGGAATTTTCCTAAGGAAGGTTAATTTTGTTTTCGTTCTTCATTATTCTTCACACTGAAGAATTGCTGAGTGGCTGAATAGGAATTAGGATCAGATCTCGGCAAAAGACCATCCTCAGGAGATGATTTTTCCAAGAAGTTCTGAATTCAATTGCAGTAAGATGGTTGAGTGGCTATATCAGATATAGAAGTAAGAAATTAAAAGGTGGTGGTTATTTAGCATTCAGTTATACTACAAAAACAGATTCAGCCATGAATCAGAGCTGTGTTCAGCAATATATAAATAATGCAAAAACATCCACATCTTTTACTTAAAAATTACTCATTTTCTGTGCTGGGGAACTCACATTAGGTTTGGGACAAAGACAAGAAACTGAGAGACTGAGGTGATGAACAGAGAACTCAAATTAGAGTAAAATTGCAGTTTTCATTAATCAAAGACACACCTACTTTGCAATCAGTTGGCAGTCGGCATCAAAGTAGTTCCCTAGGCCAAACCAGTGGATTTACTGATGTAGATAAAATAAAAATGTCAACAACATAGGACAAGTTCAGTCCCTCCCATAGATACCATCTCATTATTTCATTATTGGACTTAAGTTCTCAATCCCTTTTTAAGGGAAATTGTTTTAACTAATTTTGTATTAGCTAAAATGGTACAGAGAAATGTCTCTTTTGTGCCTTTGCTTGAAATTTTTTGCCTACATATTTTCAAAAGTTACTAGATGCTACTGCCAAGAGCTATCAGAATGTAAGAGAAGAGCAATGAAAAGACTTGCAAAGTTATTGCTAGTGATGCTCACCATGTTGATATTATACAGTCCCAGTGGTTCTGTCTTCTATCAAAAGTTGCATGAAGAGTCACTTTGTGAGAAAATCTCATGAAAGACATTTTTTTCATTGAGATTTTCACTGTATTAGCTGATTGGAGAGGTAGCAGCAGTAGGTAGGAGTTTATAGCAGGAGTAAAAGAGCAACAGCTGCTTTAAAAGCTGCTACTTTGATCCATGAAAAATGAAGAGTATGACTGCAGAACCATTACACCCAGGTAATTGTTCAGGCGCTCTCTGTCACCATTGTGATTACCCTGAGAAGTATCCTTGCTTTTTCTTGAATGCTTACATGTCCAGAAGAGCAGTAATATACTTGTAGCCCTGTAATGACTGCCTACACTAACTCAAATTGTGGATCTCAAAGTGGATGAACAGTTCTGATGTAGCTGAACTAAACCTCAAAATTTTAAATTTTCTCCACATATGGAGATTAGTCAGATTTTTACAGACAGAGAAAACAATACAGAAAGGTTTAAAGACCTATCTAACAACAAAATGGACAATGTTAGACCTCAGGAGTTCTCTTGTCAATGTAAGAGTCAACATTAGCATTCAGAAATTTCTCTGTGAAGCCCTACACTCTCTTTAGAATGGTTACATTGCCTGAAGGTCCCCCAACATAATTTAAAAAATTAGAAATTAAAAATAAGCTGTGCAATATGTCCAAGTAAAATCAGCAATATTAAGATTTTTTGGTAAGGTAAGAAGGTGTTGCTTATGAAGATTTGACCATGGATGTAAAATGATGGTTCTGTGTAAGCCGCAGCATAACAAAGAAATATAGAGACATAGGGCAATGTGGGTAGCAGAATACCCAGTGTCTTGAGCTAAAAATCAGGAAATCCAAGTTTTGACTAAGTAATCATAGCTCACACCTCCTGACATATAGTTTTACTGTTCACATTGAATATTTTAATAAAACAGTTAAAAAAGAATATTTTAGTATTTCCCATCCTTCCAAATCCTTCTCCCTAATTTTCATCTAGATTCATACATAGAACACAAACACACATAGAGCAGCAGTTTTTAGTAAGAATAAACAGAATAATAGATAAGCAGTCACACAAAACTATGATGTTAGTCTGTCACAGGATCTGTTGACATAAATCATTAGCACTTAGTTTTGTAAGTTTGGCTTATTTGTTTATTTTTTTAATATTTTAGATTTCTAAAATCTACATATAACATTTAAATAACTACAAAAATAAAGACTGGCTTTCTTCTCTTTTTTATCCTTAGTGATTTTCAACCTCCTTACTTTCTCCTAACATTCTGTACCATCTTGCTTTTGAGAACAGTACCCTTTTGTTAAAGATTTTATTGTGGTGATGGTCTAAGGGACCAAACACTTCTGAAGACAGCAGTGGACACTGTACTTTTTCCATATCTCCACTCCAAAGCAACTATTACTTCCCCTTTGTTTCCTCACTTGTGCTTTCCATCATCTACTTAATAAATAATTTGGGAAAGCGTGTTGTAACTACCTGTTCTAAGCTTTCCCTTCCTCCCTGTTTTAGCGGTCAGGGATCCAAGGCTCCAAGGATCAACTCTGATAAGACACAGCTGCCCAACCTTGATTCACACTCCTAAGAACGAACTGTGAGCCACTCTGTGGAGAGATAAGAAAGCCAAAATTACAGAGATGGGGTTGTTAAGATGGAATTCTTTGGTGCAGAAGGATTCAGGGAAAATACCAGCATAGAAGGGTATAAAATCCTAAAGCAAAATAACAAGGAGGGGTAGTCAGGCTAGTGAGGAATCCTTGTGTCAAGTCATCTGTGCCAGCTGACCAATATGGAGGATTCATTCCAGGGGGCTACAAAGGCTGATCCTTCTCCTCCCAACTGATACCAGTCAGGGCAGCAAAGACTGTTTGGGTGCCTTATCAGGGTGATAAATGCATTAATCCTAAGCCTAACAGCTCCCTAAAGACTAAAATACATTTTTGGAATAGGAATCCACATTTGTGTTTTTCCATTCTTCTTTTTTTTCTTCAAGATTTCAAAAGTGATAGATGTAACATGCAACAGCTGCCAGTGAGTGTAACAGATTACACATAATTAACCAAATATGAATATTGTGCAGCTGAAATAAAACTTAGAGGATCTAAAAAAAATATAGAGACCTTATTAAAAATTAAGAAGACAGAAGAATCTCCCATTAATATGCTTAGAAAGTTGCTGGTTCTTCTGAGCCTTTCCTATGGCATTCCTTTGGGGTTCATTTGTTTTGCTGATCCACCATAGTCTTTCATTTAACTAGACAGCCTTCCTCCTGTAATCACTAGGTTTTTCTCTCACATCTTTTTCTTTATTAATTATTAGGCATATAGGTAGTTTTACAGGGTATCAGAATGGCCTAACAGTCATAGACATCCCTTTACAGGATCAGGTTAGACCTACTCCTGGAGCAACATGTAGAAAATATTACAGATTCAACCTTCAAAACCTGAAATTCTACAGCTGTACCTATGCTAACCAATTGGATCACTGGATTGAGAGGTTGTCGTGGTTTAACCTCAGTTGGCAACTGAGCACCACGCAGCCGCTTGCTCACTCCCCCTCCAGTGGGATGGGGGAGAGAATCGGAAGGGTAAAAGTGAGAAAACTCGTGGGTTGAGATAAAAACAGTTTAATAGGTAAAGCAAAAGCTGCGCACGCAAGCAAAGCAAAACAAGGAATTCATTCACTCCTTCCCATGGGCAGGCAGGTGTTCAGCCATCCCCAGGAAAGCAGGGCTCCATCACGCGTAACACTTACTTGGGAATACAAACACCACCACTCCAAACATCCTCCCCTTCCTTCTTCTTCCCCCAGCTTTATATGCTGAGCATGATGTCCCATGGTATGGAATATCCCTTTGGCCAGTTTGGGTCAGCTGTCCTGGCTGTGTCCCCTCCCAGCTTCTTGTGCACCTCCAGCCTTGTGTCCCCTTCCAGCTTCTTGTGCACCTCCAGCCTTCTCAGTCAGTAGAGCATGGGAAGCTGAAAAGTCCTTGACTAGTGTAAAGACTACCTAGCAACAACTGAAAACATCAATGTGTTATCAACATTGTTCTCACCCTAAATCCAAAACCCAGCACTGTACCAGCTACTAGGAAGGAAATTAACTCTATCCCTGCCGAAACCAGGACAGAGGTACAGCACATTCTGAAAAGGTTTTAAAAACAGGGACTCCATACCCACTTAAATACTGAAATAGACTACTGTCACTAACAGTAGACAAGTACTCTCCTCTTTGTTGCTTTCCTCTGCTTCTCCTTTTGTTTTTTGGTTGGTTTTTTTTTTTTTCCCTTTAGAGTTGCTGTGGCATTGTGTGATTTGACCAAGCAGCTATGTGTGAGACTTTAAGGTCCACATGTGACACAGCAGTGTATCTGCAGGATGCATAATGTTATGATGAGGTGACTTTAAAGAATGCCTTCAAGATGGAGTTATTGCCTGATTTTTTATTATTTTTCTTTTAAGAATTATTTGAATATATAAATCTCTCAACTATCTTGAGAGCTGGGAGCTCTTCAATAGAGATAGTTGATTCCTTTGTGCTGTCTTAAAAAAGAACAGATTTAAGCTTTGTGATACTTTCTGGTGGGTTGACATTGGCTGGCTGCTAGGTGCCCGCCAGGCGCTCTATCACTGCTGCTCCTCAGCAGGACAGGAGGAAAAAATACGACAAAAAGCTTGTGGGTCGAGGAAAGGACAGGGGGATCACCCAGCAATTACCATCACAGGCAAAACAGACTCAGCTTGGGAAATTAATTTAATTTATTGCCATTTAATCAGAGCAGGATAATGAGAAATAAGAACAAATCTAAAAACACCTTCCCCCCACCACTTCCTTCTTCCCAGGCTCAACTTCATTCCTGATTTCTCTATCATGTCCTCCACCCGAGCAGTGCAGGGGAATAGGGGATGGAGGTTGCTGCCAGTTCATTACATATTGTCTCTGCTGCTCCTTCCTCCTCACTTGCTTCCCCTGTTCCAGCGTGGGGTCCAACCCACAGGGACAGCCCTTCACAACCTTCTCCAACGTGGGTCCTTCCCACAGGCTGCACTTCTTCAAGAACTGCTCCAGCATGGGTTCTTTCCACAGGGTGTAGTTATTCGAACAGACTGCTCCATTGTGGGTTCCCTGAGGAGTCACAAGTCCTGCCAGCAAGCCTGCTCCAGCATGGGTTCCTCTCCATGGGCTGCAGTTCCTGCCAGGAGCCTGCTTCAGTGTGGGCTCTCCACAGGGTCACAGCTTCCTTTGGACCACATCCACCTGCTCTGGCATGGGGTCCTCCATGAGCTGCAGGTGGATATCTGCTCCACTGTGGACCTCCATGGGCTGCAGAGGGACAACATGTCACCATGGTCTTCACCATGGGCTGCAGGGGAATCTTTGCTGCGGCACCTGGAGCACCTCCTCCCCCCTCCTTCTTCACTGACCTTGGTGTCTGCAGAGTTGTTTCTCTCACATATCCTCACTCCTCTCTCCCAGCTGCTGTTGTGCAGCAGTTTTACCCTTTCTGAAATATATTATCACAGAAGCACTACCAATGCTGCTGGTGGGCTTAGCCTTAGCCAGCACTGGGTCCGTCTTGGAGCCATCTGGAACTGGCTCTGTCAGACATGGGGGAAGCTTCTGGCATCTTCTCACAGAAGCCACCCCTGTAGCCCCCCCGCTACCAAAACCTTGCTATGTAAACCCAAATACATCCTTATTAACTCTGGCAATTTAATGGAATTAATATCTAGATCTTTTGTGGCTCTCATTAGCATTCTGATTTGCTCCTCCTGCCCTTGGACACTTTCTGTTCCTTGCTCTGAAGCCTTATCTTGCCACAGAACTACAACAATTTGATCAATTGTGTGATCAGTGTGGACCAGAAGGGTAAACAAAACAATACTTTATCACCTTCATGACAACAACAGGCAATGGTCTGCTCTTCTTGATAATCTGTAGCTCTCACTAATGCTGCAACTGGACAGATGGGATTTTCATTATCTTTCTTTATGCAGGAAATATCTACTTTTAGGTTTGTACGGTACATGCTACATGGTTTCTGAACCACACTATTAGGTAGATGTTTATATCTTTCTGTCAACTTTTAGAAACATGTTAACAATGGTAACTGTGGTAATATTTCCATAAAAAATGTGCAAATTGTTCATCACATGTTCACTGTTGTATCCTCCCAAATGGCAAATGTATGATTATTTTAGTGCAAGAAATTAAAACCATAGCTACTGTGTCATGAAAAGAAAAAAATTGAGTGGGACAATTAATTACCGTAGAATTTATTATTGTTGTTGTTGTTAACATTACTGCCACAATTACAGAAATCTCCAAAAGAGCCATTATGTATCTGGCCTAGGATATACAGGTTCTATAGAAAGCCAGTACACAAAGATGATAGGTATTAAGTTAAACCCTGCAGAATATGTAGATGCAGACAAATACCTTTTTTTTAAAACCATTGTGTGTTTAAGAATGGGCCTTATGCAGATATGGTCAGTATTTTAAAAACTAATGCATCTCTAAGTAGGTTATGGTACCTGGGAATGTTAACACTGAACTGATAGACTGAAGTCTATCTGCAGTTAGAGGGTGAAAGGAATTAAGGTTGCCCCACCAAATTACAGATTTGGGATATTGTAACAGACACCAGAGCAACAGCTTTAGGGATAAACAAATTACCACCAAATAACAGTAGAGTAACAAATACAAATACAAATCAGTATTACAATTATCTAGGTTGTTTCAGTAGTACAATTATCCTGATTGAAATAAGAACAAATCTTGTAATTCACTAATACTGGGCTAAAATTAATATCTGAACATGTAAAGACTTACATAACCAAGGTCATCAGGCAGGCTAGCAGGAAGCAGGTCATGACTTCTTCTTTGGAAGAGTGACTCGGAGCAGCCCACAGGCTCAGAGAAATTCCAACTTCCCTGATTAGGTTGTCCTCTTTTACTGTTGAACCATGGAAGCACTATCTGGACTTTTTAACCTATATCAACTCTGTTCCCTTTCTGTGCCAGTGCTATCCTTGGTGTGCACAGTGCATGGAAATATCATGTAAAGCAATATTAGCCCCACACATAGCTATGACCTTATTGGGATCATGGAGATGTGGTGAGATAGCTCACATGGCTGGATTGCAGTGTTGGAGAGATACAGGCTTTTTAGGAAGGACAGCTGGGAAGGCAAGAACGTGGAGTTGCTCTTTAAGTGAGAGAGCTGCTGGAATGCATGGAGCTCTGCTTTGGGACAGATCAATAGCTAGATGAGAGCTTTGTGGTCAAAATTGTTCAAACAACCAGAAGAAGCCTCACGTTCACAGGCCTTGGTCCTCATGGGAGACTTTAACCACCCTGATATCTGCTGGAAAGACAACATAGCAGGGAACAAACAATCCAGGAAATTCATGGAGTTCATTGATGACAACTTCCTGACACAGCTGATCCAGGACCCAACAAGGAAAGGTTTTCTGCTACATCTCATATTTACAAACAAGAAAAAAATGGTAACAGATATGAACATCACGGACGGCCTTGGCTGCAGTTACCATGAAATGGTGGAGTTGAGAATCCTGAGGGTAGGGAACGGAACAAAAAGCAGGACCACAACCCTGGATTTCAGGATTTCACTTCAGAGGGCTGCTTGGAAGATTCTCATGAGATATGGCCTTGGAGAGAAGAGGGGTTCAGGAGAAATGGTTGATATTCAAGGATCACCTCCTCTACGCTCAAGAAAAGTCCATACCATTGTTCAGGAAATTAAAGAAAGATGTCAGGAGACCATCATGGATAAGTAAGAAGTTCCTAACTGAACTAAGACATAAAAAGGAAGTGTACAAGAAACGGAAGTAGGTGTATGTGACCCAGAAGGAATACGGAGGTGCTAGCCAATCATAGAAGCATAGAATCATAGAATCATAGAATAGTTTCGGTTGGAAGGGACCTCTAAAGATCATCTAGTTCAACCCCCCTGCCATGGGCAGGGACATCTTCAACTAGATCAGGTTGCTCAAAGCCCCGTCCAACCTGACCTTGAATGTTTCCAGGGATGGGGCATCCACCACCTCTCTGGGAAACCTGTTCCAGTGTTTCACCACCATCATCATGCAGGGGTGGGGTTAGGATAGTCAAGGTAGACCTGGAGATGGATCTGGCAAGAGATGTGAAGGTCAATAAGAAAGGATTCTACAAGTACATAGACAGCAAAAGGAAAACAAGGGAAAAAGTGGTCCTGCTACTGAATGGGTCAGGGAGATCTGCTGACAAAGGACACAGAAAATGCCAAAATTCTCAATGTTTTATTTCCTTCAATCTCTACTGGTAAGACTGGCCTTCAGGAATCCCAGGGCCCTGAAACCAAGGGGAAAGCCTGGAGCAAAGACGACTTAACGCTCAGTGAAAGAGGATTAGAACAGGGAGTACTTAAACAAACTGCACATACATGTAAGTCCACAGCACTTCATGGGTTGCACGCACAAGTGTTGAATGAGCTGGCAGATATCATTGACAGGATGTTCTCAATTATCTGTGAATGGTCATGGCAAGTAGGAGAGGTTCCTGAAGACTGGAAGAAAGAAAATTTCACTCCCATCTGCAGGAAGGGAAAGAAGGAAGATCTGGGGAACTACAGGTCAGTCAGCATCAACTCAATCCCTAGGAAGGTGATGGAGACAATCCTCCTGGAAAGCATTTATGAACACATGAAGGACAAGAAAGTGATTTGGACTAGTCAGCATGGATTTACAAAGGGGAAATCATTCTTGACCAACCTGATAGCCTTTTACAGTGAGGTGACTATCTTGGTGGACAAGAGGAGAGCGGTGGATGTTGTTTATCTTGACTTTAGTAAAGCTTTTGACACTGTCTCGTTTAATATCATAGACAAGCTGACAAAGCATGGGTTAGATAATCCACAAGTGAGGTGGACTGAAAACTGGCTGAATGACCCTGCCCAAAGGCTTGTGATCAGTGGCACAAAGTCCAGTTGGAGGCCAGTTATGTAACTCAGGGGTTGATACTGGGGACAATACCGTTCAACCTCTTCATTAATGACATGGCCAATGGGACAGTGGACACCCTCAACAAGTTTGCAGATGATACAAAACTGGGAGGAGAGGCTGATACATTAAATGATTGTACTGTCATTCAGAGGGACCTCGACAGGCTGGAGAATTGGGCAGAGGGCAATCTAATGAAGTTCAGGAAAGGGAAATGTTAGGTCCTTCACCTGTGGAGGAATAACCCCAGGTGCCAGTGCATACTGGGGGCTGACCATCTGGGAAGCAGCTTTGCTGAGAAGTACCTACAAGTCCTGGTGCACAACAAGCTGATCATAAGCCAGCAATGTTCCCTTGTGGCAAAGGCAGCCAACAGCATCCTGGGCTGCATTAGGCAGAGCATTGACAGATTGAGAGAGGTGATCTTTCCCCTCCATTCATCACTGGTGAGCCCCCATCTGGAGTGCTGTGTCCAGTTCTGGGCTCCCCAATACAACAGAGACATGGACATACTGGAGTAAGTCCAGCAAATACCTCAACCGTTCTATGATTGTGATATAATGACCTAAATTACTGTGATATAGTAGCTCAACAGTGGGCTTCAGAATTGCTTTTTTGGACTTAGAATATCTGCATTGTTTGTAAGTCCCTCTTTCTATTTCAAATCTGATTCTAAATTTCTGTTTTGAACTGGATTTGTCAGATGTTGATCTGCATGTATAAGGCTCCACAGATCTATTATATGAATTGTCCTAGGTGAGTCTTTCAACAATTCTAAATCTGAAGGAAACAGTTTTAATAGGATACACATTTGCATATAGAGATGGCTGTAATTTACGAAATTTAGTCTTGTTATTCAGCTATACTATCGCAGCTTTTGTCTCCACCATTGATTAAGGAACTACTGTAAAATATTTCTCCACTGCAAACTTATGCAAATCCACAATTAAAGGTAAGAGGGTTATTTTTGTCAAATCAATCAGATATTGTATCTATTTAAAACTGTAAAAGCATAATTTATAATACATAATTTATGATTAACAGACTATTAATAATTAAATGATAAGATATTATAGAAAGATCAGAAGAGTAATTTGTATTTTAAATACAGAAGTTTCTTTCTATGTGTCTCCAATTAAATAGACTGCGAATTTAAATTATTTTCATCTTGTTCACTGTGTGTGCCTGTGAGAGAGAGGACATTCTCATCCATATGGTACAATCTTAAATGGCCCATGTTTATCAAGTAAACAGAACTGTTAAATCACACAGTGCAACAGCAAAGCACAAGAATAAGTCAATTATACTGAACAATGTTTTCAAAGCTCGTTACTTCTAGCGTACTGTGTTACATGCAAAGTTGTTTCTCTGTTCTGGTAATACACTTGAAGATGAGTGTTCCCTTTAAGAAAGACCATGTAATT
>NW_008824475.1:4402790-4404591 GCF_000699105.1 Pygoscelis adeliae
CCTATAGCTAGAAATTTAAGGGGAAATCCAAAGGTGGATTTTGAAAAGCACACAGAGTTACCCTGGATGTTTCTACTGAAATACCTGATAAACGCCTGTGGCTAGCAGGCAAGTACAGTCAGCCTTATTGGGGAAAATCAGTTGTCAAGAGACATAATGCATCTACGCTTAGGAGATATTCAGTTCAGTTAAGAATTAAAAGGAAATAAGTAGATATGGTAAACAAAATCAGATTTTAAGAATATTGTCCATGTGATCACTTCTATCGCTTCATTGGTCTTCCTCCTCTCTCTGTGACATGGTTTTAAACTAGGATAATCTTTAGTGAAATGAGCAGAGCTACATTGGTGTGAAACTGGGGTGAGACAATAGAATCATTTTCCCAGAATCCTCATGTTTTTCTGGTTTCTCAAAAGACAGGACAGAAAAAAATAAGGAAAAGTCATCCTATATAGGAAAAAGTCATGTTATTCCAGACAGCTTCAGCACTTCTGTAAGAAATTCTGTTTAATATTTCTATATATTTTTTATTTCATAATTAGAGTTTTTAAAATCCCTAAGCCTTGTATATATGCTAACTCAATTTAGAAAAAGAAAACAAAAATAGGACATTATAAAGAGGACCTTTTCCACCTGTAAGGAGTTTGGTAAATGATAAAAGCATATGGAAGTGAATATGGAAGTGAATATATAAAAAAGAAACACTAATGAATATGCATATTTCCTGTTGGTACGTTTTTCTATTCCTTAGATGGCAGAAAAGCAGAGGAGAAGGCAATCTCTTCCTTATCATGGAAGTTCTTTAGTGAAAAGATGATCTACTGAGTACTGGAGTGCTGGTAATATAAGCAACCCTTTTTGTGACTTTCTATCGCTGTAGGTTTGTAATGGTCCAAGGCACTTTAATAATTAGTCTACAGGGAGCCTTAATAGACTAGGGCAACTCTTAATTAACTTAATCCCCAGTACATGAGTTGACCATGAGACATCAAACCACATTTTAGCTTGAAGGGTAAGTGAACTCAGAGGAAATCTCATTTTTTAATTACAGTAGTGCTGCATTCTTTCCTTCTAGCACAGTGTGGTTGTAGCTAAACACATTGTGCCATTCTGTCCTATGGTAACCAGAAGCCTTTATTTTCAGTAGAAGTAATAACAACTGAAGATAGCAATTTCAGCATAATTATTTTAAGATGCAAAAATTATCATAGAGTGACATTCATATCTTGGTTAAAATAGGTAATTAAGAAGTGATTCTTCTTAGTTTTTGCAATATCTCTATTATATGTTATTGATGCTTAAAAAAGAACTGGACCTGTTTAAAATATATGAAAACTTGCTGACAATATTTTTAATTACAGTGGTTTTTAATTAGAAATGTTCTATACTCCTATGATTTGGTACTGAGGGAAGGATTCTAGTATATGATTATGCTGCAAACATATTTTATTTTTATAAGGATTTGTTTTGTACTTTATATTACATTCTTGCTTCTTATCAAGATTTCTGATAACTACTAATAGCAGAAAAAAATATAAACTTCCTGAAGAGAACCAGCCAGCAGTCTTTCTGTTTTCATTTCTACGCTACTATTTCATTTACTTTCTTTCATTTCATTTCTACTTTACTATTCACATACTCTGACAAAGTAAGTGTTGTTTTAGGAGTATTTTCTTGAGGTAATGTCCTGGTTTTGGCTGGGATAGAGTTAATTTTCTTCCTAGTAGCAGGTGTAGTGCTGTGTTTTGGATTTAGTATGAGAATAATGTTGAGCGCAGAGGCTCTCACTTTTACTCTTCCG
>NW_008824475.1:4410890-4414350 GCF_000699105.1 Pygoscelis adeliae
CTTCCGATTCTCTCCCCCATCCCACCGGGGCAAGGGGAAGTGAGTGAGCGGCTGTGTGGTGCTCAGTTGCTAGCTGAGGCTAAACCATGACAGGTACCTAAGGCTGTACAAATATAATGATTATCACTGCATTGTATGGAGTGCCACTGTCAGCAGCCTAATACTGCTGAACGAAGAAATGTCAGTATAATCACAAAGCACCCATGTGAAAGACATAGCTACACTGTAAGTTACATATGTTTCAGAACGAACATTGTTAACAACAGAATATATTAAACACTCCTTTTTTTTTTATTCTTTACAGAGAGTTGTTTTGGCATTGGCGTTATTAGCATTTGCTGCTGATTTTCAACCAAGCAAATGAGAGATGTATTTAAATGAATGAGTTAACAGAAAAATCACTGGGCAAAGGATTTTAATCCAAGCCATGGTACTAAGCTACTGTTTAGCTTTTGGGGGAAGAAGAAAAAAATAATTTTACTTACCTCTCTTTAGTCCTGCCATAATTTGTCTGACCCAGTTGCTGAATGATTTGGGGAACACATCTTTCCTTAAGATGCATTCCATTAGTATCTTAGCCAACATTTTTAGTACTGCAAATAAGTTCAAAAATAGTCATATTCAGGTAAACCAAGCCTTCAGCTGGACAATTACATATCTCACTGTCATAGGGGAAAGCATACCAATTTCAAAATTGCACAGGATCTGAATCAATGACAGAACTGAGAACATAAATGTGTTTGTGATATCTAATTATAAGGTTTATAGGATATTTCCTGACAAGTGTTTTTTTTAACATTATGGAAAGAATGAACTGTATTTGTGTGTATTGTGTAGTGTACCATATTAAGTGCTCAAAAATAGTATAATTAGGAAAAAAATATACACATTTGTTCCTGCTATTGCAGTCAAATTTAATTTATCTCACTCCCTTTTTATTTCAATACTATTGCATGTATTCAAAAGCATTGCATTTTATAGTGAATTCAATTTCTTATATTATTAATCCCCTTATAAAAAAGAAAATTCAATCTCTTCAAAAATCTTGATATAGTCAGTTTAATTTCCATAACTATAAATCTTTTATAACAAATGAGTTTTAATTAGTTGCTGTCCTTGGCCATGTACAAGAGGAAGGAATCAACTTTCAATTAATCTATTGTTAGGTTATACTGAATTTAAAAGTCCCATATGTTTAACATGTTCAGACTACTATCCTTCCAATTTAATAGACATTGACTCATAAATTTCTAAGTAGTTTTCAAGTGTTTCTCTTTGTTTGTGTTTTAGAAGAAAGTTCATTTTTTTTAACTTGGTGGGCTGAAAGAACACTAGAAAATAATTCCAAAAAAGTCAACAGATATACACAGCTATAAACTGAATCAAAATCTCCAAAAAATATCCCTAAAATTAGACTACTTGAAACTTTTCAATTTTCCAACCTATTTTTATTTGGAGTATGAAAATGATGGATGTTGGCTTGATATACGGTCTGACTAAATTCAGGAGTCAAGGAACAGACTTGATTAATCCCCATCTTCAATTCATTTTATAAGTCACCATTCTCAGTTTGCTTGTCATCTCATAAGTTAATGCAGATTGGAAGATACCTCAGAAGGTCATCCAGTCCAGCCTTAGGCTCAAAAGACGGTCAGACCAGGTTGCTTAGGTCTTTGTGCAGTCACTATTGAAAACCTCCAAAGATGGAGACTGCACGACCTCTCCGAGCAGCCTGTTCCACTGCCTGATTGTCCCCATGAGGAAGAAGTTTCTCCTTTCTCACCAATGCTTATCTGAGATTTTATGTTTGGTTTTCTTGACAGCACTAAGTAGAAGAAGGACACTAAGGATATTATGTGTAATTTGTTCATATGACATCTAAAGAAAAATAAAGTTTTTATGGTGAAATTTCAAGTGCCGTGGAAAGAAAATTATTAAATATTGTCTAAAATTCTGTTCATCTAAATCGTCCTTCCACAGTTAGCTTCATTCTTTTAGCAGAGAAGCTAAAGACCATGCTTGCTTTCTAGTATAATTATATTGATCTAATTAAGCAATGACACACCAGGGATTAAAATATTTGGGTTGGTGGTTGTTGGGCTTTTTTCCTCATGGAACTTCCAGCAAGCTATTCCAATTGGATAAGCCATCTGTGAGCTAGAAAATGTAACATTATTTACTACAACTACAACTTTTGTCAGAGTGGCAAGTGAGATACTGCATAATTAGGAATGCAGCACAATTGTCACTCTTCCCTTCAAACAAAAGGCAATAACCTTTGTCTGTATGGTGCCAGTGAGCCCCATGTAAATGCTTTGTTTACAGCCATATTATTACCACAAAGATGTGTCTACAGTAAGATCTGAAAGAAGACAAATAATGTTACAGGATTTCTTCATATGTGAAGAAGTGAAAAAAGATTAGTTACATAACATTTATTAATCGTGTAATATCAGTAAAAAAAGATATTGACATCCTGGAGTGAGTCCTTCAGAAGGTCAGCAAGATGATAAAAGGAGCTTGACTGTGTAAAGAGTAAGAAGATGCTAGGGGAGTTGGGTTAGGAAAGAAGGCTAAGAGATGATCTTATTGTTCTCTTTGGCTACCTAGTGGGATGTTACAGAGAACAGACTCAGCTCCTTCTCAGAAGTGCACAGAAAAAGGATATGGGGCAATAGACAACAGCTGCAGCAAAGGAAATTCTGATTAGATATTAGGGGTAAAAATATCACAATGAAGGTGATAGAACACTGAACTAGGTTGCCCAGAGATGTTAAGGAATATCCATCCTTGGAGATCTGGCCAAGGCCCTGAACAACCTGCTCTGACTTTGCAGTTGTCTCTGCTTTGAGGCCAGATCACTTCCCAGGGTTCCCCTCCAACCTTTTTTTTCTTTTTTCTGTGATTATTGTATGTTTATACTAGTTCCATGTTTAAAGTATTCTACTTTTAGCTGTGTTTTTAACCATGACTGACCCTTACTGGTCCAGCCTAATAGGTTAGCACTGAGGCTGCTGCAAGAGTTAAAAGGTTCACACAAGATTTCTAAAACTATTGGTCTCACACAAGGTTATCTGATCCATTGAGTTAGCAAATAGTTAGCAAAAGCCCTTTGAGAATACAAAGGGCTTTTTCCATGGGAGCTCTAGATCGGATTGGCATGGACTAGCTCATAGAAAGTAACAGACCAAGGAGGGGACTCGAGTACTAAGGTAGTGATACCGAAATACTAAGGAGACATACCTTTTTTTTTTTGTTGAAGCAAAGTAACTAAATGTTCTGCAAATAGATAAAAGGAATCCTTGAAGCTCTGTGTACAGGGGTGGAATGGATAAGGAAGTTATGCTGAAATCAGCTACTGCAACTAGGTGAAAAGACTGAGTTCAATTAACGGACACAGTGAGGAAGACTATCGATGACCACCAGAGGACCCTGGAAGACCACCAACGAACATAAGAGC
>NW_008824475.1:4417183-4417566 GCF_000699105.1 Pygoscelis adeliae
ATCCTTGAAGCTCTGTGTACAGGGGTGGAATGGATAAGGAAGTTATGCTGAAATCAGCTACTGCAACTAGGTGAAAAGACTGAGTTCAATTAACGGACACAGTGAGGAAGACTATTGACGACCACCAGAGGACCCTGGAAGACCACCAACGAACATAAGAGCGCATGCGTTAATGACTTTTACATATGTTAATGAGTTCCAAGAAATAACATGATATGCTAATCATTTCTCAGAAATCTAATGAATATGTATATTCTGATTGTACATAACTCCCATAGTTGAGCAGTCTGGTGTGCACATTAGGTGGAGCGATCCCCTGTGCGCCTGGCGCCGCAATAAAGAATGCCTGCTTTCTAAAACTCCAAATTGAGTCTTAGAGAGTT
>NW_008824475.1:4417804-4420491 GCF_000699105.1 Pygoscelis adeliae
CCAGGACAGCTGACCCAAACTGGCCAAAGGGATATCCCATACCATATGGCGTCATGCTCAGGATATAAACTGGGGGGAGTTAGCCGGGGGACAGTGACCCGTGCTCAGGAATGGGCTGGGC
Organism: Pygoscelis adeliae; assembly: GCF_000699105.1. NCBI lineage: Eukaryota > Metazoa > Chordata > Aves > Sphenisciformes > Spheniscidae > Pygoscelis > Pygoscelis adeliae. The sequence goes on from NW_008824475.1 coordinate 4,417,926, forward strand.
ATCTGTCGGCAGGTGTTGAGTAACTGCTTTGTGCATCACTTGCTTTGTCTATTCTATCATCATTATTATTATTATTATTTTCCCTTCCTTTTCTGTCCTATTAAACTGTCTTTACCTCAACCCACCAATTTTACCTTTTTTTTCCCCAATTCTCTCCTCCATCCCACTGGTGGTGGGGGGGAAATGAGTGAACAGCTGTGTGGTGTTTAGCTGTCTGCCAGCTTAAACCACCACAGGTTTGAATAGCTATACAGGAAATAGGAGAAGAGCTAAGCTTGTTTAAATAAGGGATGAACTAAAAAGTGTGGAAACAGCACTGGGCAGCCATACTAGCAGCACTGGACCAGGAACACTGGACAATGGGCTAACAGAGCTGCAGGAAGCCACAGACAGAACTTCAGGAAAGTCTTATAAACAGCAGCAGTAACAAACCAGTTTGTGTACTGAGTGACACTGAGCTGTGAATAAAACATCAAGGCATCATACCCATTATCACCCTGCCACAGGCAGTTTTAGCTACAAGGGACTCAAAAAGTGACATGACTGTGTAACAAGAACTATGCTAACAAGAACAAATAGCAACTACATGGAGATATTCTGGGTTAAATCATCTGAGCAATTATGTCTAAGGTTAAAAAAATTGTTCAAGTCACAAGGTAACATGACCTAGAGAGATAATAATACAGAGTAAATCAATCAAAATCTCATTTATATAGAATTTCATTCATGTAGCAGCTTCTTTTGGTTAGTTAAATGCTGTGCAAATGGAAACGCGATGCAGAAGGATCTTATAATACAGCTTAGAAAGGTGGCAGATGAGTTTCAAGGTAGATAAAGTAATAGTAATAAATAAAGTAGGAAGTAATGTAATGTACTGGATTAAAAATAGAATCATAGAATCATAGAATGGTTTGGACTGGAAGAGACTTTTAAAGATCATCTAGTCCAACACCCCTGCCATGGGCAGGGACATCTTCCACTAGATTAGGTTGCTCAAAGCCCCATCCAACCTGATCTTGAACAGTTCTAGGGATGAGGCTTCCACAACTTCTCTGGGCAACCTGTTCCAGTGTCTCACCACCCCCATCATAAAAATTTTCTTCCTTAAGTCCAATCTAAATTTACTCTCATTCAGTTTAAAACTATTGTCCTTTGTCCTGTCACTATAGGTTCTGGTAAAAAGTCTCTGTCTTTCTCACAAGCCCCCTTTAAGTATTGAAAAACCACAATAAGGTCTCGCCAGAGCCTTCTTTTCTCCAGGCTGAACAACCCCAACTCTCTCAGCCTTTCTTCAGAGGAGAGGTATTCCAGCTCTCTCAACACTTTCGTGGCCTTCCTCTGGACCTATTATAACAGGTCCATGCCTTTCTTATACTAAGGACTCCAGAGCTGGATGAAGTATTCCAGATGGGGTCTCACCAGAGCAGAGTAAAAGGGCAGAATCACCTTCCTCAACCTGCTGGCCACACTTCCTTTTATGCAGCCCAGGACACGATTTGCTTTCTGGGCTGCAAGTACACATTACTGGCTCATATCCATTTTTTTGCCCACCAGTACCCCCAAGTCCTTCTCCACAGAGCTGTTCTCAATCCCTTCATCCCCCAGCCTGTATTGATACTGGGGATTGCCTCAACCCAATTGCAGGACTTTGCACTTGGTCTTGTTGAACTTCATAAGGTTCACATGGGTTCAAGCCTGTCAAGGTCCCTTTAGGTGGCATCCCTTCCCTCTAGAGTATCAACTGCACCACTCAGCTTAGTGTCATCCTCAAACTTGCTGAGAGCACACTCAATCCCACTGTCTATGCCATTGATGAAGATATTAAATAGTATTGGTCCCAGTACAGGCCCTTGAAGGACACCACTCATTAGTGGTTTCCACTTGGACATTGAGCCATTGACTATAACTCTTTGGAGGCAGCCATCCACCCAATTCCTTATCCATCTAACAGTCCACCCATCAAACCCGTATCTTTCCAATTTAGCAGCAAGAATGTTGTGTGGGACTGTATCAAAGGACTTAACAGAAGTCTAAGTAGATGACGTCAGTAGCTCTTCCCTTGTCTACTGATGCAGTCACTCCACCATAGAAGGTCACTAGATTAGCCAGGCACGGTCTGCCCTTGGTGAAGCCATGTTGGTTCCAATCACCTGTAGTATATATGTTTCGATACAACTTCCAGGAGGATCTGTTCCACGATCTTCCCAGGCACTGAGGTGAGGCTGACTGGTTGGTAGTTCCCTTGTTACCCATTTTACAAATGGGTGCAATATTCCCTTTTCTCCAGCCACTGGGCACTATGCCTGACTGTGAATATAAAATACTCTAACCAATATTTACATGATGTAGAAATCAAGGCAGGCAGTTATAACTTAAGAAAGAGATCTTGGAATGACCACTGCCACATCTTTGTAATCATTGCCTCAATGTGCAGAGGAATCAAAATAGGAAAAAAAAGAACATTTGGGCAACATCAGAAATGATGTTGACAGCAAAACAGAAAGTGTCATTTTGCTGTTTTATAAAAACACATGTTGTGGTTTAACCCCAGCCGGCAACTAAGCAA
>NW_008824475.1:4422761-4427189 GCF_000699105.1 Pygoscelis adeliae
TTTTTTTCCTGAGTCCCAGCAAGAGCTCCCCGTTCAGCCAGGCCGGTCGTCTTCTCCGCCCGTTCTTCTTGCGGCGTACAGGGACAGCCTGCTCCTGCGCCTTTAAGACTTCCTTCTTGAAGATCGTCCAGCCTTCCTGGACCCCTTTGCCCTTCAGGACTGTCTCCCAAGGGACTCTCTCAACCAGCGTCCTGAACAGGCCAAAGTCCGCCCTCTGGAAGTCCATGGTTGCGGTTTTGCTGGCTCCCCTCCTTACTTCACCAAGAATCGAGAATTCTGCCATTTCATGGTCGCTAAGCCCAAGACGGCCTCCGCCCCACCAGTCCTTCTCTGTTTGTAAACAGCAGGTCGAGCGAGGCACCTCCCCTGGTAGGCTCACTTACCAGCTGTGTCAGGAAGTTTTCTTCCACACACTCCAGGAACCTCCTAGACTGCTTCCTCTCTGCCATGTTGTATTTCCAGCAGATATAGGTAGATATATAGGTAAGGTTGTATTTTCTACCATTGCTAATCCAGTGCTAGTGGAGAAAAAAGGAAGTTAAAGAGTTGTAGAAAGTACTAGGACTTGCATATTATCTCACAGTAGCTTTTCCTGTTCTGGCTGTCAGATGCAGACTACAAGTTGTACGGAAGACTCTTGGTCTGACCTAGTTAAGCATTTCTCATGTACTTTTATGCTAAGAGTATGTGATTTTAGCATAATTTCAAAACAGCTGACTTAGCACTAGAATATATAAGAGATCCTACATACATGTTCCTAATAAGACTTATAGATATTACAGAAGATGAAAAATTCTTGAGCTAGGAAATTAGCTATAGGTGTCAATACTCCCTTTCTCTTGAACTTTTCTTGAGGTAATGATATCCTCAGAAGTAGAGTTTTACATATGTGAATGTTTGAAACGCCCAGCACATCAAAAATTTTAAGTACCATTTTCATTTGCTTGGTATTAATTAACAAATGGAGCTCTCTATTTCTCAACACTTTCCCTTAAACCCTACTTTTTTCTTCTTAATTTTATGTTCAATGTGTACTAAATACAAAAGTGAAAAGTAATCCTGTGAAGTAAAAGGTTGTAATTTGTGCCCATCCAGAGCATAAACAATTTTCTATATTTTATAAGCAGATATAATTGTAGATGTGATCCAATGTTTAATAATCTAATCTGTTTGGTTGTTTGCTTTGTTTTTGTTTCCCCTTTTTTCCTTGAACACAGTGATTTATAATTGCTTTTGTCTGATTGTTTAAAATCTCCTTTACTCTCCCATTTTAGCTAAGTTTTCCCAGTATTTTCTCATAATATGGGGCCTGACTGAGATCTCTGACATTAGAATAGAAAGCATTTCACAGTAAATCTTGCAGTGTGGGGCTTACTCAACAAATAGTCTGGCTGAACAAGTCAGAATACTACCTTTAAGGATACTCTATTACAGTATATTTTTGTTAGGTAAAGCCAATCATAGATGTGTCTATGGATCTCATGGTTCTCTGTAAAATGGATCTACAATAGAAACCAGAGGCAAATACATAAGAGCTTTTAGAGTTTTCCATCGTTCAATGCAAATTTGTAAGAGCTTGCCCCTTCCTAATTAGAAGAGGGAAAAGAAGATAATTTCTAAAACATCTGGAAACGTGACTGTAAATGTCTTCCTTGTCCAAAATATTCCAGTGCCACAAACAGCCATGTCATCCTTCCATCTTCTCTTAGTGGTGCCATTAAAATTTCAACTCGGGATGAATGAATAAGTTGATAGAAGGGGGGGGGGGGGGAAAAAAAAGATGAATAAGTATAGAAGGGGGGGGGGGGAGAAAAAAAAGAAAGAACAAGAGAATAGACTACTCGTCTCAGGGTAGAAAATCATATACTACTCATGTTATCTGTGGACCACAAAGAATTTTGATTAGCTGACTGCTCACAGTTAATGGTTTAGATGCTTGGAGGCGTTAGCAATTAAAGATTAGTTCTCTTGCCCCATAATTCAAAGCATAGATATGAAAATAAGGAAAAAAATCCATTTATTCAGTTATAATTGGTATTGATGTTATTATTAATACATTTCAACCAGAACAAGAAAAAGCTGTAACTAAGTCTCAGCAGTCTATGAATCCACATGCAAAATTTCCTTTTTTCACTAGACTTAGCAAAACACCTGTTAGGAAGTGGTAGTTTTCATTACTACTCCAAGAGTTGTTCAGGTATTAAAATATATGAGGTTTGGCAGTGCTGATTCATCAGGTAAGAAATCTGTTTCCTGCATAAAAATAAAGACACAGGAACAAAGGATTGCAATATATGGAGAGAAGTAGAAATGAAAAAATGGAAGAAAATTCAATTTCTCTGACATAACATGCATGAATGTATTTCTATGCTATCATCTATTGATAATACTGTCTATTATGAGGTGAAAAAGCATTGAATACATTGACTTAAAATATATATAGGCCAGATGAAGAAGACAAAAACAAAAGATGAAAGCAAATAGTTTCTGATTAAACAAGCTTTTTGCTAAAACTAAAATAGTTAGATCATTCTGACTTTAAGCATATGCTTCAGCTAGAATCAATAATGATTAACTACATTTGTATTGACAAGAACATACTAATAATTGCTATTATCAGAGCTTCACTGTATGAAATAAAGAGAATGTCTTTATTCACTTTTTCCATTATGAAAAGTAATTATTCTATTTTACCAATTTCTGTGCTTAGCAGTGCACATATTAGACCAAACACCATCAATAATCACCTGCCATACTCTATTCATTTCTTTAATGTAATCTTTTCTTTGTTCTGTAATTAAAGATTAATTTACTTGTATAGTTAGTAGTGGAATTGCGTAATGGCAGTATTTTATTCTTGCGGTATGTTATTTGTCTTTACTCTGGAGAACCAATTATAGACAAATATTTATATAACTGAGAACATTACTTGGTGAATTTTGGGACATTTCAGCAAAATTCATCAGCAGATTTTTCAATAAATAATTCAACAATATTCATCCTGTTCTAATTGTGAGGCATATCTCTGCATTTTACTACTAGTAATAAGATTTACATTGCTTTTATTTCTACTAGAACTATAGAAATAATAAAGTTGTAAGAAAATGAAAGTAGATTCCCTTCTCTCTCTTACTCAATCAATGAAGTGATTTAATTAAAATGTCTTAAGTCAAAATCCTCTTCTCAGCCTATTCAGAGATGAACAGCTTCACACCTATTACACACAGTTAGGTCAGTTATACTGGTGATGGTAATTCAGCTGGATACAATGGAATTTGTTTCTCAGATTCAAAGAGATAAGAAATATTTTGACTTATAAGAAGCATTACCTTAGATCACAAATTAATAAAGTTTCTTCACTTTTGCTAATGCATGGAGCCTATGCAGTTTGGATAGAGACCAAGGTTTTACATGTGAGATCTGGATTGTGGAATAATGGTCATATTCCAGAAAATCTTGATGCAATAAAAAGAAATTATCAACTCACTGTTAAACCTACTTTTTAGAGTATATCCTGATTTTAAAATGGAAGTAAAACACTTTCTAGGAATTCAAATGCCTGGTCTGTAATAGAGGATTCCCATATTCCTACAATTCCAATGGTAATCTACCAATTCAAAGATCTCAGATCTCTGATCCACTCTAAGCCATTAACATAAAGATATCAGATTAATTTTACTTTTCTTCAGGAGTATTATTCAGTGGGAAATGACTTTTCTGTAGCTCCTCCATATCTTTTCTACACTTGACAGCCTTTCTGCAGAATATAGCATTAATAATTTCCATAAAATCACGTCTACTATCAGCTAAGTTATCTGAATAACTGAAGAAAAGTGGACTGAGCTTAATATATATTCTTAAAGAAAAGAAAAAACCTACTATTTCTGGAGCAAAGTTTATGATCTTTATACAATTGAGTACACTGTGAAGAAATATATTTAAATTGTTTCTATTGTTAAAAGCATTACTGGAAAGAAGAGCCTTCTTTTTCTTTTTTTTTATGAAATGCAATTTGAATTTTTTTTAAGCACTTTCTGTTGCACAACTGCTAGCATTTCAATATTTGGTTTTTTTTCCTGTAATTTAGCCATAAACCCTGTGTATTTGTTAATGAAACTACTTGGAATGCATTTGGTGAATTTTGGGACATTTCAGCAAAATTCATCAGCAGATTTTTCAGGAGGGAGCCCCTGACGAGCGGCAGCTCTGACTCAGCGTGGGCGGGGACAAGAGGGGCGGCGGCCAAACCTCCCCACGTAGAAGAGCAGCCCCCAGGGAGCGCGAGCGACCTGGAGCGGCGAACAGGGCGGGCAAACAGGGCGTGGCGCATCAGAAGGGCGTGGTGCGGCAGTTGGCGCAGGCAGGGCGTGCAGGGAAGGCGAGCGGGCAGGGCGCAGTCCCCCTCCTGGCTCTAGCGGCCGACTCAAC
>NW_008824475.1:4430637-4460635 GCF_000699105.1 Pygoscelis adeliae
ACATGAGCCGACAGTGTGCCCAGGCGGCCAAGAAGGCCAACGGCATCCTGGCCTGTATCAGAAATAGTGTGGCCAGCAGGAGCAGGGAAGTGATAGTGCCCCTGTACTCAGCACTGGTGCGGCCGCACCTCGAATACTGTGTTCAGTTTTGGGCCCCTCACTACAAGAAGGATGTTGAGATGTTGGAGTGTGTCCAGAGAAGGGCAACGAGGCTGGTGAGGGGTCTGGAGAACAAGTCTTATGAGGAGCGGCTGAGGGAGCTGGGGTTGTTTAGCCTGGAGAAAAGGAGGCTGAGGGGAGACCTCACTGCTCTCTACAACTACCTGAAAGGAGGTTGTAGCGAGGTGGGTGTCGGTCTCTTCTCCCAAGTAACTGGCGAAAGGACAGGAGGAAATGGTCTCAAGTTGCGCTAGGGGAGGTTCAGATTGGATGTAAGGAAAAATTTCTTTACTGAAAGAGTGGTTAAACATTGGAACAGGCTGCCCAGGGAAGTGGTTGAGTCACCATCCCTGCAGGTATTTAAAAGACGTGTAGATGAGGCGCTTAGGGACATGGTTTAGTGGGCATGGTGTTGTTGGGTTGATGGTTGGACTCGATGATCTTGGAGGTCTCTTCCAACCTTAATGATTCTATGATTCTATGGAATCCAGGGGGACTGACTTATACTTAGTAACATATTGGTTGGCACAGCTCAGGTGAATACTGCCCTAAGCCCTGCTCCATCTGACAAAGCACCACCCTGGCAACAGAGATGGCTAGGCAGAATATGTATTTGCTCTTGGGCCATCACAATTTGCAGACAGAATATTAAAGTAACATTGGTCCTCCTTAGTCCACCAGCAGATTTGTGTCAGCTTCCTCAATTTCTTTAAGCAGCTTATATGAATATTCTAGGCGTCAGGAGTGAACAAGTATCCCATTCAGGATATAACTATCCCATTCAGGTTAGATTCAGGGTATCCATATGTTTGGAAAAATAAATTTTGTCACATGGTCAAGGTAAAGACTAGGGCTGCTTACCACTTCAGCCATCCCAGATACATCTGGCTCTGAATTAGCACCTCTGCAATTCTCCATCAGTCTCTTTTCGTATAGGACAGGACACCATCAAATTTTATATTGTATATTCAAAGGGAGCTTGATAACCAGAACTCTCTTAATCTCAAAACCACAGAATATTAGACCTACAAGTCAACTGTTAGGAACCTAAATATGTGACATACTGTCTAATTCTGCACTTAGACCAAACCGAATTATAAGTCCCAAGTGAGTGAAAGACATGAGTCTTACAAGCAAACTCAAAACAGCGAGTTATCAAGATGTCAGTGAGGAGGGCAACACTTACAGACGAGACTGATCACACTCTCAAACTATTATTTTCTCTCTGTGCCTCAAGGTTGGTTGTTTGTTTGTGAAACTACCTATTTCATTCCTTCATCCTTTCTCTCATTGTCCTTTTTTGGAAGTGACACAATAAGAACTTTTTACTTCAAGAAGGACATTTGCTCTTTTGTTTGTTGGGGGAGCTAGAGGAGGGGAAGAGGCAGAAAGAAGAAAATCTGATGAGAGTGCAAGTGCCTTCTTGTAAGTTTGTGTGCACACAGAGTAGACGAACTCACAATATTTTCATTACTGACGAAGAGACTCAAGAAAAAGTCCCAGGAGAAAGAAAAAAGCAGACTAGGTCAAAGTTGCTTGGTTAATGACTTGATTTTCAGAAGTACCGAGCCTTAACTTCTCTTCTGAAGTCAATGGGTGCTGCAGGTGATTCACTTATTGTGAGTGATCCATAGGTACATATACAAGAAAATAAGTTTTTAGTACATAAAGACATTGTTTGCACCTGAAGTTTCTATTGAAATTAACAAACAGGTCTATTAGGATTTGTGAGCCTACTGTAGGTAGTCAGATAAGAAACATATGGCCTAAACACTGCTAGCTTCACTCACATCTTTTCAGCAAAGGATTGCCCTCCTAGTTGAAGAAAATATTAGGTTGTTATCTTTATTTTAGGAATATTTATTTCTGTGGACTATTACTGAAGTTCCTGAGAGTTTAGGTATTCAGTCTTTCTGAACACCATCTGTTTAGATACCTAAAAATACAGAAGAATTTCACTTTTACCTGCTTCTACTTTATCATTTGTTCCTTGACACTGTTGGCAGAGATCCTTCTAATATTATTTGTCCCTAGCTTCTTATTGACTCCATTTCTATTTATAGGGAGCATATTTTAAACAAGTGTCTGAAAATTTGTATTAATAAGAAATATATATATTTCTACTGGGCTGCTAAAGAATAACACCTGAAATGTGCCTTGTTTTGTAAAGTACCTAGTTTCTGAACAGGGTGTTAAGTTAGGCATCTAAAAATGGATATGCCAATAGTCATTAATTCTTTAAGAAATCATGAAGGATAATGTTAATGAGTTAATTATCTTTTTTTATTAAAATTTTCCCCATAGGTAAAATATAACCGGTTTTATGGCAAAACGGTACCAGTGCCATGCAAGGCTGTTTTATTCAGTACTTTAAGTCAAGGATGTCAAGACATATAAGTGGTAGTGGGATGCCAGGGGAAGATACATGACCAAAGACCTTCTTTTTACTCCATAACCTCTCATCTTCAGATGACATCCTAAAACATTGTCGCTGTCAGAAGGCTACAGTGAACAGTAGTATTATTTCCCCAGCTACTGTAAAATACCACCTGGTATTTTGCATCAACTACATGGTAAATCATGGTAACACCGCAGTGTTATTTTACAATAACACTATAAATAACCTGTGTCTTGACCATAAATCTGTATCACCAGCCACAGCCTTATCAACAACAGCAACTCTGAGACTAAAAAAAAATCTTCCTCTTTACCTGTAAAAATGTTCTTGGTATTCTGGTTTTGCTTAGTAACTATATCCTCACCTGCTCTATGAAAATGAGCTCTGAATAAATACTTGAGAAGGGTAGTTTAAATACTTGACAGCATTTGTACTCAAGACTCACTATATTTTCTGATTCAAAAATGAATGCATACAGGAGCATCTTCCCATACTGCTCTTTTATTATTATTTAGGTGACTTCCAACAATACAAAAGCAACCAACTACTGAGTTTTGATACAAAAGCAAAATATATATATTTCTCAGGTCTGGGCCACAATTTATTCCTGGAGTTACTCAGAGAATTTGAGGAATAAAAAGAAGAGACTGAAAACAAATAGATGGTCCTGGATAGAGCACTTCTTTTCTACACATTACGTTATGACCTACTAGGGTACTAGCAGTTGTATAGAGTATCTTTATATTCCTGTCCAGATTGCTAGTACTGGAAAAATCATTAACTTTACACCAGATATGGTAACCAGGGTATATGACTTTTTCATGTTTGGTATTCTGCTGTGTTTATTAAAACCAGTATACAAAAGAACCACCCATTTTTCAGCAGAAGGAGTTTTAACTGTCTTGTTCAAAATTTAATGTGTTTTTCAATGTGCTCCTCAGAAAGTTAAGGGAGTTATTAGAGCAATACCTGCCATTTTCTTATTGTCATTCTATTGAGTATCCCTTAAATACTATAAAAAGTATCTACTAAAAATTCAAAACTGTCCTAAAATTAGCATATCACCTTCTGTTTTACCCATTCTGCCATTGTGTATTTTATTCACAGTTACCTTTTGCTTCATCGCTAGCCATTCCAGAAAGAGTTAAAAAAAAAACCACAAAGTACGGAGCTTTCAATTATTTCATGTTTCAATTTGTGCATAAGGAGATTTTTTTTCTTGTACTGACTTTAAAGATTCATGCATGCTTTTACTGAGTGGTTAGATTTTTTTTTTTTCTTCAGATTTAGCAAAGCCCTGCCAGAAGACTTTTAATGCTGTCATCGATATTCGCTCTTCTTCAGGGATATTAAACTGAGAAGAGAGACCTGGCACACTGACTTTCTCTTGAAGCTTTGATAGTATGTTGGCTGCAGTTTAACAATGTGAAAATAGTGTTGCACTGCAAGCAAAACCAGGAAATTTTCTTCTTGTTGATTTAGAAAAGTTGTGAGGAAAAAAGTCAGCTTTAGTCCACATAGGCTTTACAGATTAAAAAGATTGCAATTTTTGGTTCATTTTTTAAGTAAAATTATACCTCTGTTATTTTGTCAAAATTAACTATACTGTTATAGGACACAGGACATTAAGAGGCTATTTTATTTTTCAGAATCACAAGGGCTTTGATCCAATTTCATTCTTTTACCTATTCAGTAACATTAACCCCTTAAAGAGAAAATGTGCAAAACATCTAATTTTAACATATTCAGTAGACAGCAATGAACCTGAAAGAGAGGAACTGGTTTATAAGGTGAGTATGTATGTGTGAGAGATCTAACTACCAGCAACTGGAAAGACCTGGCTCTGTTCCTATTTCCAGTGTCTGTACATGTGTGTACATACATGTGTACATATGTGTGCATGTGTAATTCACTAGCAAACTTCAAGTTAAACTAGCAAGTGTGTTGGAGGAGACGCACATCTGGAAAAATTGCATGCATGAGCCAGTGGCTGTGTAAAGAGCCCAGGGTCTGAGAATGGTGTTATATGGATGTAGAGGCCATGTTGATATTCAAAGGAGCTGTGAATATAAATGTGCTTGCAAATTGAGAGAGTGAAGGCATGTGTGTTTTCGATAGTGAGCTTCAGTCCTGGTCAACCAGAAAGAAGGAACAGGGCTTGACTGTCTATACTTATCTTTTATGTGGCTTTGGTAGTGATATATGTGGGTGTTGCTAAAAGCAGTGGCCTGTCTGTGGCAATCTGGGTTAGTGGTGTGTATGTGTGCATGCTTCTCTGGGATACACACTCAGCCTCTTTACTGGCCAAATTGCAAATAAGATAAGCAGCCATGCCTGTTAGACAGTGACAAACAGAACCCTGGGTTCTCAGGATGGGCTGGGCTTCGAGTACAAGGAAGGGGGAAGCGGGAGTCATGGAACACCTGGATTTGATGGCTTCCTTAGCATCCTTAACAGGTGCCGTGCCCTGGTAGCTGAGGAGGGGTGGGAGCTCTATCCAGTGAAGCATCTGAGCTGGCTGAGCCTGAGCCATGCAGCAGCTCCAGGAAGAAGCAGCAGGGGAGCTGCTGTGGGGATTGGAGGTTGATCTCATTGGGATCATAGACATAGACATAGCCTGCATGACTGCAGTATTGCAGGGCTACACAAGCCCTTTACGAAGGATAGTCCAGGAAGGAAAGGAGGGGGAGTCACTTTTGATGTGAGAGAGCAGCTGGAATATGTGGAGCTTTGCTTAGGGATGGATGGTGAACCAGCTGAGAGCTTATGAGTCAGGATCAGTGGGCAGTTGAACATGAGTGATATCTTAGTCAATATCTGCTACAGACCACCTGATCAGGCAGAAGTAGATGAGGTCTTCTTCAAACAACTGGAAGAATCCTCATGTTTGCAGGCCCTGGTCCTCATGGGAGACTTTAACCACCCCGACAGCTGCTGCAGGTATTGCAGGGCATATCCAGGGAGTTTCAGGAATGTATTGATGATGATTTCCTGACACCAATGACTGAGAAGCCAATGACAGGAGATGCTGTGCTGGACCTAACACTTAAAACCAAGGAAGAACTAGTTGAGAATGTGAAGGTCAGGGGCAACCTTGGCTTCAGTGACCATGAAATGTGAAATTCAGGATCCTGAGAAGAAGGAACAGGGCAAAAAGCAGGACCATAGCTCTGGGCTTCAAGAGAGCAAACTTGGGCTGCTTAAGGACCTGCTTGGAAGAATCCCATGGGATACAGTCCTGAAAAAGAAACGTGTCCAGGAGAACTCTATGATTGCCAAAGATCACCTCTTCCAGGCTCAAGAATTGTCTATCCCAATGTTCAGGAAGTCAAAGAAAGGTGGCAGAAGGCCTGCATAGATGAACTGTGAGCTCCACAAACATGCAAAAGAAGCATACCTGAGGTGGAAGCAAGGTAAGGTGACTCAGAGAACTATAGACATATTGTCTGAGTGTGCAGGGATAGGCCTGCGCAAGCCCAGAACCCACCTGTAGTTGAATCTGGTGAGAGACATGAAGAGCAACAAGAAGGACTTCTACAAGGACATCAGCAGCAAAAGGAAGACTAGAGAAAACGTGAGCCCACTGCTGAATGGGGCAAGAGACCTGATGACAGAACACAAAAAAGGCTGAGATACTCAGAAGGAGAAGGTGGTGATTGGAAGCAGTCAGTGTGGATTTACAAAGAGAAAAATTATGCCTGAACAACTTGATCACTTTCTATGCTAAAATGATGAACTCAGTGGAGGAGGGAAGAGCAGTGGATGTTGTTTATCTTGACTTTAGCAAGGCTTTCAACACCATCCTACATAACATCCTCATAGACTAACTGATGAAATATAGACTAGGTGAGGGAACAGTGAAGTGGACTGAAAACTGGCTGAACTGCCAGACTAAAAGTATTGCGATCAGTGATACAAAATCCAGCTGGCAGCTAGTTCCTGGTGGTGTACCCCAGGGGTCAACACTGGGTCCAATAATGTTCAGCCTCTTCATTAATGACCTGGCCACTGGGACAGAGGACACCCTCAGCAACTTTGCAGATGATACAAAACTGGGAGGAAAGCCTGATACACCAGATGATCACGCAGACCTTGAGGGGCTGAAGAATTGAGCTGAGAGGAATCTAATGATGTTCAGCAAAGGGAAGTGCAAAGTCCTTCACCTGTGCAGGAATAACCCCAGGTGCCAGTGCATATTGGGGGCTGACCATCTGGGAAGCAGCTTTGCTGAGAAGTACCTACAAGTCCTGGTGGACACCCAGTTGAACATGAGCCAGTGATACACCCTCATGGCAAAGGTGGCCAACAGCATCCTGGGCTGCATTAGGCAGAGCGTTGACAGCAGATTGAGAGAGGTGATTCTTGCCCTCCATTCATCACTGATGAGTCCCCATCTGGAGTGCTGTGTCCAGTTCTGGGCTCCCTAGTGCAAGGGAGACTTAGACTTACTGGAGTGAGTCCAGCAAAAGGTCATGAAGATGATTAAGATTCTGGAGCATGTGTCACATGAGGAGAGGCTGAGAGAGCTGGGACTCTTCAGCCTAGAGAAGAGAAGGCTCAAGGAGGGATCTTATCAGTGTGTATAAATACCTGATGAGAGGGGGCAGAGAAGACAGAGCCAGACTCTTCTCAGTGGTGCCCAGTGAAGGAACAAGAGGCAATGGGCACAAACTGAAATACAGGAATTCTGTTTAAACATAGAAAAAAAAATTAAAATTACCGTGAGGGTGATTGAGCACTGGGACAGGTTGCCTAGAGAGGTTGTGGAGTCTCCATCCTCAGAGATATTCAACACCAGACAAGACATGGCCCCAGTCAGTCTGTTCTAGCAGACACTCTTTTGTGCAGGGAGGTTGAGGTAGATGATGCCCTTCTGTGATTCTGTGATTCTTTGAAAGAGAGAGATGCTTGGGACTTTCTGTGTGATGGTTTTAACACATTATTAATGTGGATTTTCTGTACGTAAGAATGAGTTTAAATACTGCAAGTCAGCAGAAAGAAGCATACCTTGATTTAAAGGCTAGAGGGTAGAAATATTTCCTTGAACAATTTGACACATTTCCTTGACAATTTGAAAGATAAGATTCTAATATTCTAGCTAAATTAAGATGAAAAATATGTTGGCTGTATCACCTATCTAACCACTCAAATATAATTGAGTGTCACATTTAACCAGAAGCTGAAAGTCATAGACCATAACAACCAACCAAAGAAGATAAGTAAACTCCAGTAGTCATCTTTCCTTAACCTACTAGCAAGCTTCAAATACATCTGGTGGATTCACACACACTACTCTGTTTCCCCACTGCCTCTCTTAATTTCAAATCTCTATTAGACACGGGTAATTTTCTCCCTGACAATAACACTTGCGGCATCAGTCAGAAGGTTTCTCAACACAATGGTCATGTTTTCTATCCCTGCTTGGGATACGTGAGGGAAGTCTTCAGGACACACTAGTTGTGCTGACTGCTAACCAGGAAGATGCTTTTTTCTGTGCTGCACTGAGGAGCGGAGGTGGTCTTGATTCTCATCTGCTTTATTCCTATCTGTTGACTCATTTATACTGTTTAATACACTGACATCAAACTCATTTTGTGGGCTTAAAATAACATATAATAACACTATAGTCACTTCTTTGACTCTCTTCACTCTCAGAGGCCAGACTGTTGGCTAATGTAAACTGCCACGGCTCCACACTGTGTCTTTGTTAGCACTCATAAAAATTTGGCTCTGAACTTTTTTACTGCTTTGAAGCAGAAGAAATTTTGCAGGTTTTATATTTTGTTTAAATAAGAACTGTGAACTGCAGCGGGAAAACCTGTAAGTCTGCACTGGCTTTCTAATGCTGAGTTTTAACTGAAAACTCAAAGAAATGTGTTCCTGCTTCTAAGGTTTTATGTCATCACGTTCTATGGTGATATATGTTTTAGCAATAGTATCTTAATGTTAATAATGTCACATGTGGAAAACTTCATAAACTGAGAATAAATGTGGTTATTAGTCCTCCTTAGCAATAAATCATGTAGTTAAAAAGCTATGCAATTAAAAGTCATTAAAATTAAATTAATTAGCTAATTGAGTCAATTTTTAAATGGAAGCTATTAAAGTGTTTAGAAAAAACAACAGGGTTATAATATCACAATCATACCAAACTACAGAGGATTTCCACTATTTTTAATTTTACCAGAAATAGATTAATGATATGACATTTCAGGTTTCATTTTTATTATCCAGAAAAAGACAGAAATATCTGTTGCCTGCCATTTCTTATGGTTCCCTGTGTAATTTAGTTTGTTGTTGTTGTTATTGTTATTATTATGGTTCTCTCAACAGACCATTTCATTTTTGTGCTTTGCAAGTAACTGAAACCTTAAAAAAATAAAGAACAATCATGGAAATGAGATAGTAAAATCATGGGCTATGTTACAACTATGTATTAGTAGAACTCATAAAGTATATTAAGCATAAACATTTTAATATATTATACTGGTGACAAAGATAAAGGAGACCAATTTAATAAAACAAATCTAGTCTTTTCACAAACATTAAGAATTGAATCCGTATCTCAAGATCTCCTATTTCTATTCTGGGATTGCTATTAAAGAATGTATTTTCTTTATGGAAATCCATAATAAATAATCAAATAAAATATATTAAGCACTTTCAGTATTTTTGCATTCATTAAGCTTTAATATTATTGCTATTTTTGAAACAGTCCTGATACAGTGCACTTATTTTAATTTTTTCCAGAATTTTTTGTCATTGTGGACATCACTTAGTCTAATTGAATGGATAAGTTTAATAATAATAATAATATCTTGAGAATTTTTGCTTCTGTTCTTTAAAGTGGGAATAAAGCTAAAAGTCACTATAAATTCAGAATGAGAGAAATTTGTTAGGGTTCCTCTTTCCTCCTCCTTGTGGAGTAGAAAGCAGTACAGCACATTTCATATGAGTTCAGAAGAAGAAGGGAGTATAAAATTTCCTCTATTGCCCCTTCTCTGCTTTTCGGAGGCCACTGAAGTGAAGAAGGCTTTAGGGCTGCTTGGTGCTGATGAGTGAAGTTTATAGATTTCTCCCTTCCTGGGAGCCAAATGAACTGATTCTGTGACACAGTCTCACTTCCCGCCCCAGGACCTGACTGCCATGCTACAGCAGTAGGGGTGGACAGGTTGACAGAGATGGCCGCAGGGGAGGCTCTCACATCCCCCTTGACAAAGTAATGCAAAATAAGGCAATTTCCCAGGAACACAGAGGGCCTGTCCCTTATCAACAGGCTGACATCCCATTGTGGGCTTATCCATAGCCACACGCTTTGAGGTGCTCCAGCATGACCTCATGCACAGCCAGTGATGCTTCAAGGTATACCTGATGCAGCATGGACTTATCCACAGCCACAGATGCTTCAGGATGTATCTTCTCCAGTGTGGACTTATGCTTGGGCCACAATCCCTTCAGAGGTATACCTGCTGCGGCACAGACATTACCATGGCCACAGGCACTTCGAGATGTACCTGATCTGGCATGAGCTTATCCATGGACACAGGCGCTTTGGGGTGTCCTGTTCCTGCATGGACTCATCCACAGGTCACAGTCCCTTCGACTTGAGTTCACACTGGAGTTCCAGCCTGTCCAGTACAGCAGCACAGAAACAACAGCGATGCCCTGGCCATCTGCCAGCCCAGGCACATCGCCATTGCTGTTATCAAAATGTTCCCAGGCACAACACAGTAAGATGATCAGCAGTATAGCAGTACAGCAAACAGCAAAAGCAAAAAGCAGCCCCTAACGAGCACTAGACTCCAATATACACTAAGGCAAGCAAGCCCCATGGCAAGCACAGCAGCCTGCCAATTAATAGCTAAACAGCAATAACAGCTATAAATTCAATCTAGCACATTCCAATCAAATCTGTTGTTATGTCCAACGCTTCAAGCCCCACACTGGGTGCCAAAAAGGACTGTTGTGGTTTAACCCCAGCCAGCAACTAAACACCACATGGCTGCTCTCTTACTCCTCCCTAGTGGGATGGGGGAGAGAATCGGAAGGGTAAAAGTGAGAAAACTCGTGGGTTGAGATAAAGACAGTTTAATAGGTAAAGCAAAAGCTGTGCATACAAGCAAAGCAAAACAAGGAATTCATTTACTACTTCTCATTGGCAGGCAGGGGTTCAGTCATCTCCAGGAAAGCAGGGCTCCATCACGCGTAATGGTTACTTAGGAAGACAAACGTCATCACCCCGAATGTCCCCCACTTCTTTCTTCTTTCCCCAGCTTTATATGCTGAGCATGACATCATATAGTATGGAATATCCCTTTGGTCAGTTGGGGTCAGCTGTCCCAGCTGTGTCCCCTCCCACCTTCTTGTGCATCCCCAGCCTACTCACTGGTGGGGTAGTGTGGGAGGCAGAAAAGGCCTTGACTCTATGTAAGCACTGCTCAGCAGTAACGAAAACATCCCTGTATTATCAACACTGTATCCAGCACAAATCCAAAACACAGCCCCATACTAGCTACTATGAAGAAAATTATCCCAACCAAAACCAGCACACATCCCCAACTGGCCTTCTCCCATCCCCATCCCCATGACCCTGCTCAGCTATCCCAGGGCTGTGTCTGATCCCAGTTCCCCTCGCTAGGACTGATCTTGACCCCCATCTATGGGCTGATGTCCAAGCCTCGCCTTGGCCCATGCCCACCCCCAGGGAGATGTCCAATACCCTGGACTGGGACTTCCCCTGCCTTCCCGCTACCTGCCCTGCTCCCTGGCTGGGGCAGTGGGATGGGCAGCTTGCTGCTGCCTCACTTTTCTACACAGACCTGTGCAGAATGAGGGACAAAGAGGAAGAATGGGAAGTCCATGGAGATCTGCAGAGGTATGGTATTGCTGGGATTGCGGAGATTTGGTGGGACAGCACAACTGGCAACTGATTTCTCCAGTGTGTTGAGGGCAATTTTTTGACACAGGTTCTGATGGGTGTACTGGTGGTGTGACAGCTAATGACAGCCTTGACTGCAGTGATCATGACACAGAATAGTTTAAGATCCTGAGGGAAGTGGTACATAAATAAACCCCTTGGACCTCAGGCGGGTGTATTTAGGCTTTTTTGGATAGGCTGGATCCTAAGGGGGTCTGTCCTGAAAGGCAAAAGAACACAAATTAAGAAATTTATCTTTAAAGACAACTTCTTCAAAGCCCAAGACTCTAGCCCAATGTGCAAGAAAATGAGTGGGTAAGGCATGAGCTTCCTTGGCTGAACACAGTACTCTTCTCTGAGCTTGAATGCTAAAAAAGGAGTTCAAGGGATGTGCTAACAAGGAGGACAAGAGAAACATTGTTCAGGTGTACAGGGATAGAATTAGAAAAACCAAACCCTTTCTGAATATCCCATACAATTGTAGAGGCTGGTGGATAGCTGGGGCTTCTGTTGAATGAATGAAAAAATGAATCAGCTTGTGCTCTTGTGGTGCTGAAGGTTAACTGCGTATTGGGCTGCAATAGCAAGAGCATAGCTTTCAGGTTGACAATTATCTATTGTACTTAGCATTTATTGAGACACATCTGGAATGTTGTGTCTGGCTTTCAGGTCATCAATGCTAGAGCTGAAGAAACTAGAGCAAGTCCAGTGGAGAAGCATTAAGAATGTTGGGGGCTAGAGCACATGTTGCACAAGAAGAGGCTGAGAGAGATGGGTTGTTTAGCCTGGAGAACAGAAAGATAAGGGGAGATTTAGCTGAAATTTTCAACTGCATGAAGGAGGGTTACAAAGAAGATGGACCCAGACTCTTCACAGTGACATGGCATGAGATGATAGGCACAAGCTGCAGCAAGGGAAATCTTCACCAAGCATAAGACAAAAAAAGTTCCAATGAAGGTGATTAAACAACAGAACTGATTTTCCAGAGAGGTTTTGAAATATCAGTTGTTGGAAATATTTTGACTGGTCAAGGTCTTAAACAACCTGAATTACATTTTGGGATTTGACCAGATGATTTCCAGAGGTCCCTTCCAGCATCATTATTGACTCTGATTACGCCATGATTACTCTAGTTTAGGTTAGTACTGAACACAAAAGATGACTGAGCAAAGAATTGACAAACCATGCAATACATTCCTTGCAGACACCCTTTATATAGTTGGTTGTGGAAGTTAATGAGTTAATAGCATTCAAAAATAGAACTGGGTTTTGCAATGTATTTTTCGTATCTACTTCAAATAAGTGACAAATACTCTCTTGCAGGGTGGGGCTCAGTGGAGCCAGATTCAGTGTGGCAGAATTATTTTGGGAGATATTTACTGGAGAAGGGTATTAGGAGTTCATGCGTATGCAACAGAAGCTGAAGGCTCAGAAAAGAGATAGAAGGAAAAGTTATTTCCTTCTAGCTATATAGAATAAGCCACTATCTAATCAGGCCATTTTAAGTTGCAGCTGAAGAAGTTCTTGGGAGAATGGTAGAATTTACTTACATCTAATTCTACTGTACTGAGCTGAAATAGTAGTAATTTGGAAGTATTTTGGCTTTCTATGAATCTGCATTTTATAGCTAATATTTGCAGAAGAAAATGTGTACCATTTCTTAAATCTCTTGAAAAAATCGTTTTGTTTTATGTCGGACAATAGAGAAATAGTAGGCAGCTTTATCAGTAGAAAAATCTTTTTCTTCTCTATCTTTATGGAATCATTTATGTTGCATCCATATACCACCACTAACTGACAGATCACTAACTGACATCTACATACTAGAAAACAGAGCAAGGATTATGCTGAAAATCTACCTACCTGTCAGGTCTCAGAAAGCAATAAGGAAACTGAAAATATAGAAGCCTAGGACCTGGCCAAATGGGGTTGATTCAAATTCATACTGCAAAGGTTTAAATGCTTTCTCAGTTGATATGCACCCATCACTTGATATCCACTCAGTTGATATCCACTCAGCTGTAGATATCCAACCACCTTGACACAGGCATCAATACAAGCTGGTGTTAGGTTGTACAGTGAAAAGACAGAGTTCCCTTCTAGCTACTTTGTTCAGGCACAGGATTTCTCTCTGTTGTAGTTGGTCAGAGGGACAGCAATAGTGAAGGAATGAGGAAGCCAGCATTCCCTGTAAAGGAGGCTAACCTATGGCAAAGAGATATTAAGAAATGGAAGAAAGCATCTGCATGTTAAAGAACCAGTAAAGTATAATCCCCAGCGTTCAGACAGAACTCTGTTTCTGCTGTCAGTTTAGAAAGTTGTCAAATGGTGCACTATAAAAGAAGAGAGAAAGCAAAGTGAATAGAAATGATGATCCAAATCGCACAGGCAGGGTTGTGCCAGCCCAAGCCATGTTCAGTTATCAAACTTGTATAAGATCCCCACCAGCACTGAATGTGGACATGGCATCATATCAGCTCTTCTTCTTCACAGTGTAGGGCTACTGAGGTCACTCCCAAGGTCACAGTGCCAGTAAGAAAAATGTTTTTTAGAATACTCCTCCTAGATCCTTTATGGCAGAACAACTGCACATCTGGCCTCAGATACACTGCTTTAACTGTTAAAGGCATGCTGGCAATGAGTCAGTCTTGCAGTCAGTACAAGACTGTTTGTGCCATCCAACGGCTAGAGATTGTGCGAGAAAAGCAAGTGATAGACGTTGTCCAATTGGCACAGGTGAATATTTGCCTATGCTGGATGGAAGAATGGAACTATTTTTTTATTTTTTTTAATGAATAAACTGTAAATGCTACTAAAAAAATCCTGAGCATACAAGATTTATGCCCATGACCAGAGAGTTTGACATTTGTGCATGGGCAAATATTCCTCCTCGTTTGCAGTGTGATAGTGTTTTCCATTCAAATAATTAGATGCATAAGGCAGGAGTGCACTGAATGAGAGTGTGAGTCACATTTATGTCTCCAATAAGTCATGAAAACAGCTTCAGTTCAACTCTGCAATGGTTGTGTAAAAATGTAGACAGTTTTCAGCTATGGACAGACCATATACTGAATGATCTTGTGGATTTCCATAATGCTTTGGGTGACATACATTTTGATCACACTGAACTCATTAAGTGCTGAATGAGAAGAGTCTCACTCGGAGATTACAGATTGAGATCTAGAAAAGGGGACAGCTCTTTACATAGGTACTTGAATTTTCCTTGCATACAGTGAAGCTGAAAGTGCTTTGCTTGTTACCCACCATCTCAAGTCCCACTGTTTCATCAACGCATGCTAACTATTCTTATCCAGAACCAGACTTAGACAGTGTATCTGTTCTTATAGTATGCTATGCTCAACATTTAATGATCCATAGCTGACAGCGACTGAGGGCCACTGAAAGCAAAATGGCTGTAGTGTGTGTGTGCACAGAATACTCCAGAGATGGTTACTGTAAGATACTGCTAAGATTTCAATACCAGGTCATACATAAACTGTATAATTCTAACACAATCATATTTAAATACAGAGGGAACGGTTGCTTGATTTGGCTTTGTTTCTGCAACCAAATTGGCCTTTAATTCTGGTGAGCATTCATTTCTCCAAACATATCTGAACACCTATTTTACTAGATGGTTGGTAATACCACTTTTTTTTAAGGTAGCCTGATTATTTTCATTATAAGATGCTGCTTTCATTTGCTCAGAATATCAGTAAACTTCATCTATTTGGGTATGTTTTCCGTTCCCAATGATTGCTTCAGATTGATTTTCTTTGTGCTTTTCTTTTTTGTTTTTTGCTTTAATGTGATATAAAAGAGTTCATTTATTTCTGATAATGAAAGTAGAAAAGAATATATTGTTTGCCACTGTTAAATTATTGCCAGCCTTTTTTTAAGACATAGAATAACACCACACTTCAGAGCAGTTATTTAGAAATTGGTTGGGAGTGGCCTTTGTTTGAAAGATATTCATTTAGCCTTCTACATGAAAATCTACTTTAATTTGTTAGAAGCTTTTCAAAAACTAAAGTTAATATACAACATAAAGATGATTAGCAACTATTGTCTCAGACATCTTTGCTTATGTAGAACATTCTCTGTTGTAGTATAAAGGGGGACTTTTCAATTTGCAGCTCCAGGACGTTGTTAACCAGCAATTGTAGATTGTCAATGATGTGCTTCTAGACATCCTAATACTGAGCTCTGGCAGAAAGAAAATGTCCAGTTCAAGTGAAATCCAGTCAAGACCAAAGAGGGTAAATGGGAGAATAGAATGGAAATAAAAGTGTGGATTTAGCATTGAAACAGACAGAGTGAGAAGAAAACTAAATCTGAGCCTTGAGTTTCAACAACTAATTGGTCATGGAGACAAGGGATAGCAGGGGGAAATTTCTGAAAAGCCAGAGAGATTATTTTTTCACAGGTAGTTTCCATCTCATGTAAAACATACTGCACAGCTTCAACAACAGAAATGCCCAGTGTTCTGCAAATAAAGCTATACATAATTGTCAATCCCCATTTTATCCCTAGGCCATGAAGCAAAAGTGCCATGGTGAAGTCTCTTTTAAAGTATAAACTAAGGCAGACCAAAATAAGATTAAATCTGCAACTGCCTATAACCACCTGGATGTTGGAGGGAGAGATGGGGCATGATAGAAAACACAAAGAAGTCTTTTCTAGGGCACCTGAAATGTAAAACATCTAGGCACTAAGACAACAGGAAAGTAATTTTGTTCTCCAAGATAGTAGACTATTGCTAAGCTCCATAGTCCCTGTCCCTGGTAGACTTTAAAAATACTGTTTCTATGTATGGCTGGGGGAAACTGTCAGGAGATATTAGGATTAAGTAAGAGTCAGTAAGAAATTGAGAAGTTTACTACACCTAGCATTCAATAATTAATTGTATTAGCAACATAGGTTAATAGGATAATTCAGTCTGGAAGGAACCTGAGGAGTTTTCTAGCCCAACCTCCTGCTCAAACCAGGATCAACTGATAGATCAAACCAGGCTGCCCAGGCCTGTATCCAGTTGGGTCTGGAAACCTCCAAGACTGGAGATTTCACAACCTGTCTAGGCAGCCTGCTCCAACACTTGACTCTTCTAATAGTGAAAAAAGTTTACCTTATATTCAGTTAGAACTTTACTTGCTTCAAATTATGCCTTTTTTTGTCATACTTTTAGAGAGTAAATGATTAAACAACAGAAACATTTTACAGAGATAAGCTACAGCTGGAAAACAGAAAAGATTTCAAATGACTTACGAAAACATCATATGTTTAAAAGCAGAAATCTAAGCCATTGGTCTCTGTCCTGGTTTTGGCTGGGATAGAGTTAATTTTCTTCCTAGTAGCTGGTACAGTGCTGTGTTTTGGATTGTGGGTGAGAACAATGTTGATAACACACCCATGTTTTAGTTGTTGCTAAGTAGTGCTTACACTAGCCAAGGACTTTTCAGCTTCTCATGCCCTGCCAGCAAGAAGCTGGGAAGGGGCACAGCCAGGACAGCTGACCCAAACTGGCCAAAGGGATATCCCATACCATATGGCGTCATGCTCAGGATATAAACTGGGGGGAGTTAGCTGGGGGACAGTGACTGCTGCTCGTGAATGAGCTGGGCATCTGTTGGCGGGTGGTGAGCAATTGCATTGTGCATCACTTATTTTGTTTATTTTTTTATCATTATTATTATTATTATTTTCCCCTTCCTTTTCTGTCTTATTAAACTGTCTTTACCTCAACCCACAAATTTTGTTTTTTTTCCCTGATTCTCTCCCCCATCCCACTGGTGGGGCAGGGATTGAGCGAACAGCTGTGTGGTGTTTAGCTGCCTCCCAGGTTAAACCACAACAGTCTCATATTGCATGTAGATATTACCTATCTAGATGACAGTTATGCTATCTATAGTCACTCTTTAGTACATTATTTGCTATAATAGTTAGTGGTTCGAAAAAAAATTGGACTATTTGGGTGATATGAGGGGAAAAAAAAACATTATAGTATATATAACCCTTTAAAACCAGGAAAACATTTCATCATGTGTTAATAAAGGTAATAGAGCATTTGGACAGATGCTAATTCCTTTGTGTGTGGAATAGCACCCTACCCCAAGAGAAAACCATCTTGCACAAGTTGGGGAAACTCCTTTGATCTCAAGGATATGTGGAAGTTTTATGAGAAGACCTGGATCATCAGCTCCAGTGGAATAAGACTCAATTCTCCATGGACAAGGACATCTGCATTTAACCCTGAAGATGCCCTGAACATTCCTTTCAATGAAGAATGGTGTGTTTAGTAGATCTTGGTTACACCAACACTGACCTACAGAATTTATGATTTTCTTTTTCTTACTATTAGATATATCTAAAAGAAAAAAAAAGTATGCCTTGCCCTCTCCAACATGTACTGGTCAACTGCAATGAACCTCATGCTTTATCATAATTAAAAGAAAGTAGAGAAGAGAAGTCCCTCAGGTTTCTGAAAATTGCTGTTAAGTAGGGTAGGTTTACAGTTCTGATTCAGAAAAGTAAAACAGAAATTCATAAAATGGAAATTATTAGTGGATTCAATATTACCATCTCACTGCTAATGGTTTAAATAAATTATTGGTATAAAGATTCCCTTAGCTGTTTAAAAATAGCAAGAGTATCTCTAATTATTCATGTTTAATGTTGCTCAGTGAATGAGGGTGAATCTTTGACCCTGTTAATGCCTTGTTAGAAATGAGATAGATGTCTAGAATTTTAGGGATCACATAGTTTTATTATAGCAGCTATATAACCGTATGTAGGCAAGAAGAGTTATATTCTATAATTAGAACCACTTAAGGCTAGGGTTTTTTAGCTGGTGGGGTTCTAAACAGAAAATTTTGAAATGGTCTTTGTACGTGTATGTATGTGGATGCACATGTATGTCAGAGCATATAATACAACAGAGGTTTAAAGAACAACGCCATACAAAACAAGATCACTACGGGTTATTCATTATCAAGATAATACTAAGAGAGACTATTATTTATTATGTGTTGGAAAAGAAATAATGGCCTCCTTGCTGAAGGGCCTTGTAACTTGTTCCCTATTGTCCCTTTTTACACTCTGCCTGAGTTACCAAATGCCCAACTCTGTGAGCTTGGGGATAACCAAAAAAATCCCAACTCAGGTCTATGACACAGCCAAGTTTCCTTGTATTTCCTATGCATTGTGGTACACAGATTGCTGCAAAAGCACCTGCACAATAAGCCTTGACAATAGGAAGACAACCAGAAAAAAAACATTCGTTCCTAGTTCTTGTACATTTCTTGTGTTTGATTCTCTTAATCTCTCTGAAAGAGAAGGCTCTGGGTTGGAGGGGTGGTATGCAAAACAATTTTCCAAATAAATAGACAACGTACATTTTCTGAGAGAAGAAGAAAGGAATTTTATCAAACTATCTTTCTCTGAGCTATATCTTTTGATTAAAGTGTAGTTCATAAAGTGGCTTGATATATAGAGTTGTATCAAGCTGTGGAAGAAGTCAGGTCTGTTCTGTAGCTGCTACTGTAGACTTTGAACTATAGCTGTACCCTTGGTACTGCTTTACATTTTGGATTCAGGGTTACAATTGCTCATATCCTCATGCTTTTATGTCCTTCCTGTCCTGTCAGGGGATCCTTCCATTATTTTACACTTAGATCTGATACATAAATATATGAGTAGTCATATGAAATTGTGTGATGATAAAGATATATGTTTATGCTACTGAAAAGAATTACTAAATTCACTGACAGGAGATAAAAGCAATTAACTTGCATCGTTATTTTGTCTTTTGCTTTTTTTTAAATCTTTTACAGTCCCTGGTTATGCTGATTGAATTCAGAGATTAAAATATTCTGTCCCTGTTTGGTATAACTGACAGCTTAGCTGTAGGAAAATCAAAGGAAAAAGGCTTGCAGAGTATTGCTGGACCCACCAGGAAAATAAGTGTATGTGACTTGCAGAGTTGTAAAAGTTTTATAACACTTTCCCTGTGGCTTCTCTCCACTCCTGCCCCAGTTCCCAGGATGCATAGGACTCCCAGGATGCACCTACATCACATACTGGCATAGAAATCCCTGAGCAAGCAGAAACTTTCTCTGCTGTAAAACTAAGTGGAAGAATAGAACTATCCTGACTCCCAATTCAGAGGGTACTTCTTATTTTCCTAATTGTGCAGTATGCTACAAGTGTAGGTAACCACCTTAATCGGAGTGGATAAAAGCATGTCTTCAGTTTTTAAGAAATAAAGGCAAACTTTAGTCTTATATTTTGTCCTGCTCCATAGGCATTATAATGATGATCATAAACAGTAGAAACCACAAATTAATTATTTTCCTGTTAGGTATGGTACAATTTTTGTGGAATTAATTATGTAACAAAGTAAGAATAGCCCCAAACAAAACGCTAACAAGCTTTGTAATTATCAACATTTTCAAACTGGGAACAGGTGCTTAAAAGGCATTTACCGGCATTTGTGTGGGTTTCTGTGTGTCTATCAACATAAAATTACAAAGTGAGTATGATAAGTGCTCTTTTACATGGGGCTTATTTCTTTTTTTTTAGCTTACCTGGAATTATGTAGCATTATTTTAGCTTTTAGAGAGGTATAAAAAGTACACCGAAAAGTTATGTGCAAAGGCTTACAAAGTTTCTGTGCATCTGTATATGGTTGAAGGGTAAAAATGTAATGGCTTTTGTTACTGAGAGACTATCTAACGTGGCTTTTAAACTATAAATGAAGAAACATATTTAGCTACCCCAAATTGCAATGCCCAATAATTTTCATATTTTTCATTACATTTGATGTACTTTCAATCATTATACAGTGATAAGAGTTTTTTTTCTTAAGATATTAATATTTATGTACTTTCATTATTGCCAGAAAGCCAACATCTTCTCAACGGTCAGATGAGGTTGTCTGCAAACTGTAGAGCTACAACATTAGTTCATTTATTATTAATAGAGCTCATAAATACTTACACCATCCAAAATAGCCTTAAACAGTTGCACTTGAGCGTGATCTGAATTCTTTTCTTCCCCAGGGAGTTCTATTTTCTGGTATATAATTAAGTGTCATCAGCTGTGACAGGAAGAACTCTACTCCACCCCATTTCTTACAATAAATGACAGATTTTATAGCCTACAGCTACTAAAATATTTGACTAACTAGAAAACAAAAACAAGCAATATGGAGAGTTTATTATTTTTGACAAAAATATAATTAGGTTAGTCACTAATAAACTTTTTTTAAGTCTGCTTTCTACAAAATTTGAAAGACTGTTCTTGAAAGAGTGAAAGTCCAGCTAAACCCCACAGCAAATTTAAAGTCATTGCAGTGAAGAATGTTGTAAGTGACCTCGAAAAATATTTGATCTGTGAATTATACTAGCCCTTGTATATATGAATGAACAGATTCATAAACAGGTAGAGAAAACGTTATCCACAGCTGTACACTCTGCTCCTAATTTGGAGGTTTGCATGCCTTTGCACTGAGAGCAAACTACAGACTCATAGAAAGAAGAAAATTTTCACTGGGGCTATTCTTCCTTAACATACCAAGCTGAAGTGAAAATATTTCAGCATTTTGTGTTGGCTGACCTGTTTATGCATAAAGGAGGCAGAGAAAGGCAGGCCACACAGTGGAGTCAAGACTTTCTGCAGCAACTCAAGTAAGTCATCATACTTGTGAATCAGTCTCCTAAGCTGTGATCCATTGTAGAAACCTGACTTTAGGTCCAAATCCAGACTCATTATTCTTGTCCTCTAAACACTTCCTTGTTTCTTGAAAGTGACTCTCTTTCAACTTATGAGCTATGAATTAATAGTACATTGGATCACCAACATGGAATATTTCTTAGTTTGGTGTTTAAAAACACATACACTGTAGCTAAGACAGGAAGAAATATTTGTCATACACAGAAAAATAAAGTCAGACAGGATAAAAATAAAAATGGTTAAGATTAGAGCTGAGGGGGCAAATCTATCTTGACAAGGTACTAAAAGGAATAGGCCACATACAATTTTGTCAATTCAAAATAATATTTAAAGTCAAATAGATTCCTGGAAGGAAAAGAGGTAACAAGCTCAGCAGTGGAATAATGACTTGTAACCCTGGCATTGGAATAACAATATGAGCAGTTTTATTCCAAAGTTATCCTGGAGCCTTTTTTTTTAGTACTAGAGATGAATGTACATAGTCCCTTGAAGTGGTAATTAAAATAGTACAGAGAAGAATAAATGCTCTTTTACAAGGAAATTTACTTAATTCTGCTTATGTAAAAATGAAAATTTATATTTATTGAAGTTAAAAGTGGTTGTCAGAAAATTTCTCCAAATTAGAAGAGAAAAACAAGGTGAATGGCAAATGCCTTCAACAACCAAAAGCTGTGTCTTATTTCAGAATTCATCTCTGTGGCCCTGGTCCTATTGATGTTAATTTTTATTTCAGTGGGACCCTTAGGTGGTTTGGAGACTGAGGGCCAAAATGTAATGTGTTTTCTTTCTGATATTTTAATATAAAATGAATCTTACGTTAAAAAAAAAATCCTTGTGAATGAATGGCAAACAATCAATAAGGCATCCTCTTGGCACACCACTATACAGAAAAGTAGACTGAGGTTTAGTCCAACCATATTTGCAAAAATCAAGATGACATGCAGATGAAGGAAAGGGAACCTACTGGGGAAAAAAATAACTGAAAAAGAGATGTAACTGACATTGATTAGAAATGCTGAAGAACCTCTTAAACAAAAATAAATGTATTGCTTCTGTTACTGAGATTAAAAAAAGAAGACATTTTAAATAGTCCCTTCACAGTCTGTGGACTCCTTTCTGCACAACTATAATTGCTATTGTATTTCTCTTGTAAAGAATTATTCAGTGGCAGAAACTTTAATTAAGAGAATCAACGACATTGTTATCTGTTTTTCTTTGGAAAGGATAAGATCTTAAAACTAAGATCTTAGAAAAACTTGGACTAGACTTTAATTTAAACAAAGAAATGTATCCATTTATTTTGCCCATATACAATGCTGCATTAGTCTAATGTAATTCATTAGAAGTAAAATAATGCAGTATAACCCAAACTGTAGTAGAGAATTGACTTCTGGAAGCTGATGGACACACCCATTAGTAAAAAGAATTCTTCAGGTCACATTTTTCTGTGAGAACAGAGGCTCCTGGTGTATCTATTATCCAGCATTTTCCTGGGTACGTTCTGTTAATGATAAGTTATCAGTGAAGTACTTTTATACTTAAGAAAATCTATCCAAAATTTATTAAGCATATTAAGAATCACGTTAAATCATGCTATAGGAATACAAGAGGCGAAGAGAGTAATAAGCTCTCAGAAGACACAAAATAAAAGAAAATTGAATGAAGCCAGTTTAATAAACTTAAACATAGAAAAGGCAATTTAATAAAGCCTGGTTTTCCTAGATAGGAAGAGTAGTTGGGGTTAAAATAGGATTTTGTTTCTTAATGGCTTGGGTTTTTGCACTTTAAAAAAAAATAAAATCGGTCGCCGTGCCGTTCCTGAACCAGGTCGCTGCGCCTTATGAAGGCAACAAAAATCT
Source organism: Pygoscelis adeliae (assembly GCF_000699105.1). Lineage (NCBI taxonomy): Eukaryota > Metazoa > Chordata > Aves > Sphenisciformes > Spheniscidae > Pygoscelis > Pygoscelis adeliae. The sequence continues at coordinate 4,453,700 of NW_008824475.1, forward strand.
GATTCATTTATTGATGGAAAAAAAAAGCTATATACTATAAGTATCAAGATTGACAAAAAATTGGTAGTGCACAATAGAAAAATCAATGCATAGTTGGTTCCAAACAGCTCTTCCCTTTTATTCACATTTACACAAAACAGAAGAAGGAATTTCATTTAATGTATATCTTTGCAATGTACTTTGAAAAACATTTCTTTCAGCATCAGTATTGTCTTAAGGAGTTCTCGTCAATCATTGTAGCCTTTATGCCACCTCCTCAGTTAAGCTAATACAACTGTTTGCAGGTCTGTGCCATGGGACTGAAAAATTGATCCAGACTGAAAATAAGCCATTTTCCCTAGTTATTTTTAACCGAGGGAAATGAAGATAAGGAGTGCTAGATATGTAGGGACTGCCTGAGTCAGCGCAGGCACTGAAAGAAGTGTTTATCAAACTGTAGCCTTTCATGTCTTATTCTGCCACATATGTGCAAAAGTTTGAATTTAGAGGTAATTTAATGGTGAATGCTCACTGACTGCAGCAAGGCTAAATCAAGAGCACCAAAAAAAAAAAAATTCCTTCATCACATCCTTTTTTTTTTCCTCCAGCTATTATCAGAGCCTGGAGAAGGGCCTTAAAATAACATTAGGAGGAATCTAATTTTAAAATATATTTAATACAAAATTTACTTGGGCTGCAAAGCATTATGAGACAAGGAACATCATGAAAACTTCTCTAACCAGAAGCAGAGACAATAGGAACCCTGAGAAACTACAGATACTATGATAAAAGCAACTGTACCAGTGTAGTGCACAGCAAACAGAACCATACTATATTTTCAATGTATCAATTTCTCTGTTGTTCCGGAGCTACAAATAGGTCTTGAAATGTTGTTTTATACATTCTGGAGATTTTGACAAAGCATCCCTCTACTCTCAAGAAGTGTAATTATAACTCATATGGTATGATAATGAGCCTCACAAATCCCTGCAGCAGAACCCTGTGTCAGTCTCCCTTGGTGCTAAACACATTCAAGGCTCTGTTGATCTGACAAAAGTAGCTCTAATACAAGAAGTGCAGACTGTAACATGCAGTAGTCTTTCAACATAAGAGTGCTTTAAAAAAATCATCATAGCATTTATAAAGGGAGATTTTATGTGTTTTCTACTGCATGGACACAACCCTTGTAGTTGCACTCCAATTATAATAATCAGGAAAGGTATTAAGATAAATTTTTGCTATTTTGTAAAATGCAAATTCTGGTGATTAGAAGTGAAAAACACCTATTGCTTGAATTCTAATATATCACAATAACACATGCTGTTCCCGTTGCATATTTTTGGCATGGGACTCTAAGCAAACAGACTGCAATAGTTTGCTTAAAACTAAAAAAGAGATCTCAAAGGCAGCATGAATCACAGGTCACCAATACTTAGAGATCAATAAATAATGATTAGTAAACACAGTCAGAGAATCAAAAATTCAGCAGAAATATATATTTAAAATAAATTTAAAAGTCTTATCATGTCAAATTTCTCAGAAATTTGGTTTCATTACACTTTGTGGAGGGTTTAGTGATTATCAGGCTTTGCCATAAACAAAGTCAATAGCAATTTTGACTTGGCTGACTGGCCAGCATGATTGTTTCAGAAAATTACACTTTATTAAGGCAATATCTCAAAATATTTTTCTGAGTAAAATGTATATTGAAGTTCAAAAATGAAAATAATTTTAAGACCATAGAGGATATAAGGAAAATATTATTCCTTATCTAAGTAATATGCATAAAATACTTTCTTCTTATTTCCCCAATTTTTTAAATTTATTTTCATAATTTTGCTTAAAAAGTCTAGTCATATATGTACTGATAACAGTATTATTTTGGTATTTCTATTATTCTTTGTCCCTATAGATTGAGGTGTAAAGTTGAAGAAAGATACGAAAACACTTGACATTCTTGTAGATTCAAAAGAAGTTCCGTCTGAACAAATACTCTGTGCTCAGGGTGCCACATGACACAAGCGATCACCAAAGCTTGGCGGAGATAGTAGCACCAGTACCAAAAGCAGTACAAGTGCCTCATTGAGGCACCATCTATGTCAGTTACCATTGCTAATTCATCTGCACTGATTTTAGTGTCTGTTACAGTGCTTTTCTGTGTCAGGCGGCTATCCCAACTGACTTGACATTAGCTTGAACATCTCTATGCTGTTCTCCATGACAGGTTATAGATGCACCCGTTGGCCCTAGAATGGTTGCTGGAAACATCTGTGAGATCCCTGTGGAACTGCCCTCCCTTAGAGCCACTTCTCCTGTGTCTTCCTGAAGAGTCAGAGCCACTGCATGGACCATCTGCATAACTGCTGGAATCAGAATAACACTCTGCGTTGCACAATGTTACATATTGGTTTCATTACATCTCTTTAAAACTAGTCAGTGCATTCCTCCCAGAGACTAATACAATTGCTGCTTTGCCAGTGATTTTATGCTTTTACTTATTTTTCTATAATGTATACACTCCTATTTTATCATCTAGAAGAAAGCTATCATTCATTACTTAATAATTAAATTGTGTCTTATAAATGCAAATATTTTTTGTAACTTAAAACTTAATCCTTTAATATACTTCAATACTCTAACTTTTTGTTGGCCTTACTTTACATTTTATACTGTAATGTATATTTCTGTATATATTGCTTTGTGACATGTTTCTTTTCAAATCCCTACATAATTGTAGTACTCAAAGTACCATTGAATATAATTGAGAAATGTGTCTGTGTACATGAAACAGAAATACATACTGGGAAGTCTGATGTGTCGTTTCTGTTCTAAAAGATTCTTCAAAGGAAACATGATACTAACCAAAATGTATTATCCATGGTGCCAAAATAATTCCAAACCTCATGATTCTACTGTGTCTTACCACTGATTTTTGTATAAAACTAAATTTGGATCATGAATGGAAAGCTCCATATAATCTTTCAAAAATTCTATTTTTTTTAATTTATTATTTTCAGCATCTATAATTACACAAAGTGCTATGCAAGTCTTTAAAGATGACTTTTTAAAGTACAAGGAAGTCAGTCAGACAATGACTTTTTCTTCATTTTTTCCATTGAATGATTACAATTGTACTTATTACCCAAACTATTTAATGACATCTTCAAGAATTTTTTGAACTATTATTATTTCAATGGATTGAGTGTACAAAGTAGAATTCAATAATGTGTTTTTGACAATATTCACTTCTGAAAATTCAAGATATATTAATTAATAATGATTGGTCCAAAAGTATATTGTATTCTGGTCTCTTAACTAAGGCGTTTAGAAAATTAAATTTATACCTGTTTATACATTGTGGATAAACAGGAGAAGGTAATTTTAACAAACTTTAAATCTGTTCAATCTTTTAATCTTACAACCCAGAGGCTTGGAGCAGGCTATGGCAAGATACACTGACCAGGATCAACATTACATTTAATTGCTTTTGTCATGTTTCTACGAAGTAATTAATTTCATTTGGATATATTGTCTTAGTAGTGAACTGTGCAGTCAGATCTCTTATCTGACTGATTTAATTGCCTCAGTAAGAGGACAGTTAGAAAGTTTTGAAAGTCCTGTTCCTCCATTGTGTTGTAAAGTAACATTTCACCTCCAATAAATATTTCTTTTGTGAATAATCACTCAGATAAATAATATTAGATTATATAATATAAAAGAAAGAAACACAAGGTGATTTAGGTGATTTTTTTTTTTCAAATCTGTTAGATTATTATTACTGCTTCCAATATCAAACAAAAATCAAAACTTATACACGGTATATTGTTACGACCCGAACTGATTATCTCAGGGGGTCATAGTGGTTTCATGATTCCCTTGGGCTAAATTAAGGTGAAACGACACCAGGCGATCAATCAAACGTTTTATTTATGGTAGAAGCAACCTGAACTTGGAAAGTGTAATGGCAGGGGAGTGGGTTCTATTGAGACATTTATAAGAAGAAAAGGAAAGAGAGGAAAAGGGGGGGAAAGAGAGAGAGAGAGAGAGAGAGAGAGAGATCACCACCCTTGGATCCCATGATGATGATTGCGGACATGTCGATCCTCCGGCGGTGGGCGCGCACATGACTCCTGGGAGTTGTGCTTTTTATAGTCTAGTCCCTGCCTCTCGGCCATGCCAGCCACATCCCTCGGGGAGTTATGTAACTCCTGCTCTCCTGCTCAGGCGCCACCATGGGGGTGGTTGCGAGAGGGTCTTTTGGGCGGTCGTGAGCCCCTTCCTCAAATGACCTCTGTATGACCTCGGGCCATATATTGTGCGTTGTCCTGCCAGGCCTATCAGAACACGGAACCGCGCACCTTCCAGTACGCCCTCCCGTCCCGTGCCGCTCACCCGCGACCCACCGTTACAACCTCGTTTGCCACAATGTTTGAGATATTAACTCTTTCAGTCTCTCACATACATGAATACAATCAGAGACCAGAAATACCACACACCTTATGGATTAATAAACATTAACACATTGTTCTGATATTTTTCAGTACAATGGTCAAAGAAGCTTATACTTTCTTCTCCTTTTTTATCCTGATTTTGTCCCAGTTAAATAACTTCAAGATAAATTAGAAAACATTTTAAATTATTTTAAGGAATATTCTTAGTGATAAAGTAAGCTTGAAAACAGACTTTCCAGGCAAATCTCTTTAATATGTTTCAGACATTTTTATACATTCTGTGGCCAAAGTATTCTAAGAAAAATAATCACTATTTCTATAACCACTTCAGTTGTATACTGAGGGAGATAAAACTTTATACCATGATTAGGCTTAATAACAAATCTAACAAAAGAATGAGGTGAAGTGAAGGTGACTAAAACAAAGTTGTACACCAAAAAAAACCCATTCAGCTGGTGCCTGATCAGGGATATTAAAATTCTGTAGGCCATGTAAAGCACCTTTAAAAAGACAAATACAAAAGCTGGATACAGTAATTGAGGACTCATTTGTTTTGCACATAAGCAGTATTTGCTTCAACATAGGTGGCTGCAATCACAAGTACGGACGCCTTATTGAAATTATTCTCTCCATGTTCCTTATCATATATGTGAATAGGGACCAAATAATGTCATTATCTGGATCTTGGTCCATAACCTCAGTCACACTCAGTGAAAGGTAAGCTGACCTACCTCATTTCCAACATCAAAAGCAGTAAAATGCAACTTCTATTCCCCTCAGAATCAATTCTTAAAGGGCAAAGGGTTTAGAAGTAAACACTAAAAACATTCTTGGAAAAATGTATTTAAATCATAATTTTTAAATTATCCTTATTTTTGCTTCTTTTGTGTTTAATCTTTAGCATTATTATTACAGGAAAAGAGGTGAGTTCTGTTATGACATGTTTCATTTATTTCAGTGATTTTTTTGAAAAAATTTTGGTAAAATTTAGGGGTTATAAATGAAGGTATTTTATATCCATTGGGTATGTGCTGTGCAGATTGAGTTCAAGTAACAGTCATAAAAAGCAAATCCAAAAATAAGCTGCATTGCTACTACTCAACCACTCTTAAGTCTCTGATTAATAATTGAACCTATTAAGATGTCAGGTATTTTCAAGGGACTATCCAAAGAGTGAGCTAGTTTAATGCATTAACTTTTCATTTTGTTTTAACTCAGAAACAAGTTGTGAGTACATTAAAAAGTGTATGGTGTTCTCAGTTCATTGTAAGCAACTTGAAATTCACAATTAGAGCAGTACAGATCTCATGCTGGTGGAGGTGTCACATTACAGGTCAATGTAAAATGCCCACATAGTTTAACAATGAATATTTGTGAAAAATCAGAATAATAATGAAATTATGCCTCACTCTAAACATCCCACAAATACCAGGGATGGAATGAAAAGCAGAGCTAACTGCACTTAATGTAAAGAGTATTCCAGTATCATTGACAGGAATGATTTGATATAAAAGCCATTATGATATTTTTATACAAAGCAAGAAATGTATTTTTTTAAATGCTAACAGATCCTTGGTTAAGGTGGAACAGTAATTCTTTTTGTTTTTTTTCCTCCTGGACCACCTCACACATCAGAGCTCTCCTGCTCAAGATTAAGTCACTACGTGGTTTAACCTCAGTTGGCAACTGAGCACCACACAGCCGCTTGCTCACTCCCTCCCTGCCCTCCAGTGGGATGGGGGAGAGAATTGGAAGAGCACAAGTGAGAAAAACTCGTGGGTTGAGATAAAAACAGTTTAATAATTGAAATAAAATATAATAATAATAATAATAATAATAATAATACACAAAGCAAGTGATGCACAGCGCAGTTGCTCACCACCCGCCGACTGATGCCCAGCCAGTCCCCAAGCAGCGGCCCCCCCCCGGCCAGCTTTCCCCAGTTTATGCACTGACCATGATGTCACATGGTATGGAATATCCCTTTGGCCAGTTTGGCTGTGCCCCCTCCCAGCTTCTTGTGCACCTCCAGCCTTCTCAGTCAGTAGAGCATGGGAAGCTGAAAAATCCTAGACTAGTGTAAGCACTACCTAGCAACAACTAAAACATAGGTGTGTTATCAACATTGTTCCTGTCCCAGCTACTAGGAAGGAAATTAACTCTATCCCTGCCGAAACCAGGACAGTATCCACCCCTTATTCTATACCATCTACATCATGCTCAAGTCTCATATTTTCCAGTACATTTTCATTAATCACCACCCCTTTTCCTGGGTTTCTTTTAATATATATTATACACAAACAGATATCATTCCCTTAGTCTACGGGCTATCCCTCTAAAATGTTCGGTGAATTCATTTAGTCCATGACTTCGGGCTCCATCTGTCGTAATAATCTCTCAGGGCAGGAAAAATGGAGATGGTATGCAGTGTTGGATTGTTTCATGTTGAAGTCAGTTCTGGTTTCATCATCACTGTGCTTTGCTTGGTTTCATTGAAGTTATTCTT
>NW_008824475.1:4466397-4491852 GCF_000699105.1 Pygoscelis adeliae
CCCGGTGGGATGGGGGAGAGAATTGGAAGAGTAGAAGTGAGAAAAACTCATGGGTTGAGATAAAAAGAGTTTAATAATTGAAATAAAATAATAATGATAATGTAATAATAATAATTATAGTAATAATAATACACAAAACAAGTGATGCACAATGCAATTGCTCACCACCTGCCGACCGATGCCCAGCCAGTCCCCAAGCAGCGGCCCCCCCCGGCCAGCTTTCCCCAGGTTATGTATTGAGCATGACGTCACATGGTATGGAATGTCCCTTTGGCCAGTTTGGCTGTGCCCCCTCCCAGCTTCTTGTGCACCTCCAGCCTTCTCAGTCAGTAGAGCATGGGAAGCTGAAAAATCCTAGACTAGTGTAAGCATTACCTAGCAACAACTAAAACATAGGTGTGTTATCAACATTGTTCTCACCCTAAATCCAAAAAACAGCACTGTACCAGCTACTAGGAAGGAAATTAACTCTATCCCTACCGAAACCAGGACGGCCACCAACAAAAACGCCAGTTCATTTTGCCTTTTCACATTTAAGTTAAATTTCAGTCTCTCAGTGAAACAGATACACCTGTAAAGACATAGACGAATCTATTCAACCAAATCAGGGTTGCACTGACCTTCAGGGAAGTTTTGCCAAGATTTTATCCATTATGATAACCTTATTTATTTAGTGACTAAAGGTCTTGATCAAAGATTTATTTCTCATTTGCACACAGGTTAGTAAAAGTCAATTCCTGTCTCAGTGACCTTTATTTTGGATGGACACCTAAGAGAAATTATAAATACAGATAATGTGGAATTTTTTCAAGAAACTCCATGATCCAAGTCACTCAGAAAAAAAAATTTATGGTGAAATACAAATACATACATTAGAGAAAATTTGCTGAAGTAACAGTTACTTCTACAGTTGGCTATGCTGTAAGATTGCTCCTTTCATTCAGCAGAGTGAGCTAGAAAAAGGTTTACTAAGCTCTTTTACTGAAACATTTTTTTATTTGTAGTAAACGGAAAATATTATTCCTTCACTTATACACTATGTTGCACTAAATAAACAAACAAGTAGAAAAACTCCTAAATCTTCCAATTGCAAGGTTGTATCATATTTTTAATGCTTTTTTTCTGGTGGAGCAAAAAAATCCTTAGCATTTTGTAAAATATGCAAAAGACGTTTTGAGAGTAAGCACAATTTAAAAGCTTAAATTAAAAGGTTTTTCAAAGAAATGTAGAATCCTAGAAATGTTGAGCTGCAAAGGTACTCAGAATATCACATCATTTTGCTTTGCAGTTGGAACAAGTATATTTAGACCAATCTTAACAGTAATCTATCATAACTACTCTTTAAAATCCCTAATGACAGGCACTCCACAAGTGATGTAGGTAACCCATTCTTAACTGTAATAAAAAGGTGTTCCTGATATATAACATAAATATCTCCTACTGCAACCGATTATTTTTGTTTTGCTTTCGGTGGCAACATTGACAACATATGATTGCTCTCCTTACAACAATTTGTGTATTAGAAGGCTGTTATCATGTCACCCCAAGGTTCTTTTCTCAAGACTAAATAAGAAAGGATTTTTATTTTTTCATTCAGCCTTTGCTCCGTCGTCATATTTTCCACATCTATTAACCTTTGTTGCTTCTATCTCATCCTCTTCCTTCCTTAGTACTTAAAACTGCATTCAGTAATCCTGTCAAGGCTTCACAAATGCTGACTAGAGTGAAATAGTTACTCCATATGTCTCAGGACTTTCATATTTTAAATCATCCTTTTTCTGCTGATTTTGCAACATAGACTAATATTCCATTTGCAACCCATCATAATCCTTAGACCATTTTCTGCAGTATATCTACCTAGTGAGCTATTCTGTTTTTCACATTTTCTTTTCCTTCCTAGGCAGTTTGCATCTGTCTTTGTTATATTCTATTTTACTGCTTTGTACCATTTCTCCAGTTTATCAAAATCACGTTGAATATAATTCTACCTGCCAGAATGTCTATAAGCTTCCTGGTTAATGTTATCCACAAATACTAGTCCTTCAATTGTAATGCAAATATTGCATAGTGCTGCACTCAAGTATTTCCTTCAGTCTGACAGTGAACAGATGCTAAGATGTCTCTGCTAAGTGATTCAACTGATATTACAGTAATTTCCAGTGAGAACATATTTCCAGTGTCATATGGAATCATCTCATGTCAGCAAAGAAAATGTATGTTAATACTTCCTTGTTACCCACTTATTTGTATTGTCATGGAAGGGCATCAGGTTGGCCTCTTGTGATTTGTAACTCTGTTGTGATTTTGGTAACTCTATTGTGGTTACTTTTAATCAACCTCAGATTTTCTAGGTACTCAGAGAAAATCATTGATTATTTATTGCAGTATCATTCTATGTATAAGCTAGGCAGATGATACATAATACTCTTTTTCTTTTTAGTTTACTAGTTGTATTTTTCCATTAGATGTCCCCTCAGCCTTCATCTGCTCTGAAAAGTTCTCAAAGGTGACTGCTAATGGTTCAGAGAGAATTTCAGTTCATAAATACTTTAGGGAAAAATGTTGTTAAGTCATGGTGATTTGAACAGATCTGGTTCATTTAAGAACTTTTCTGTCTGTTAACCAATTCTGGCTTATAGTTCTAGCACTTAGTTGCTAATATTAATTATGTTAAGCTTCTGGTCACAATTAACCTTTTTGGTGAAGAATGAAGAAAAAATGTAGCAAAGATTTTGCACGTGGTTATGTCATCTGTTATTTGGTCTTCCTTTCTGTTAAATAATAGACATTTGCTTTCTTTCATCTTTTCTTTATTTTAATGAATTTGTCGAACTTCTTCATATTTCTTTTTATGTACATTTCTTGTGCTATCTTTTTGTTCCCCAGCCTTTCTAAGTTTGTTCATGCACACTTTCATCTTTAGAGTACCAGAGTAGCTACCCATTTAATGGAGTGGATTCTAAAACAGATAAGAAGACTAAGTCCTGTCAAAGGCAATAGGAATCTCATCATTGACTTGAATGGAGAAGGGATTTCATCCTAAAATGCTAAAGTTTTAATAGGGCCCTCCAGGCAGAGCAGTGCCATGCACAGAGTCCCAAACCACCACCAGAATGAAGGGCAGCATAGTCATGTCAGTGCAGCACTCCACGTGTCTAATTAGGCCTGCCTCTCAGTGGGAAACTCTGATCCACAGTTTGTCACTGTCTCTGTATGGAGTTACTCTATCCCACAAATACTTTTTTAATTATTCAGAGCAATTTATTTAGAGCTAACTAACTTTATTCAGAGCTAATATCTGAAAGCAGTGCCGCTGAGTAGCATATCCTCAATATATCCTAAATAATCACTTATAACTTTAAAAAAATTAATGTATATGAGAAATACTGTCTATTATTAATTATAGTCATCTTTTACTGCACATTATTTTCAGATGATGCTTTTTTTTTTTTCTTACTGGACAGGACAAACATTAAGATCTGTACTTATGAACCACAAAGCTGCAAAGTTCTAGAAATATTTTTATTTAGTATTTTCTGCCAGCAGGATAGCCCAGTTAAATCATTACATTTTATTTTCTCTTTATGCAATTTGTCACGTCCCAGTAGTGACCCAGAGGACAATGCAAGTGCTTTATAGAATATTTCTGTAGAGCTTCCAGAAAGTCTTTGTTAATATAATCTCCTGTCTACTGAAAAATAAAATGAAAACTTTTGGTTTTCAGTTTGTCCATAATGAACCAACAAAACATAAATATTAGAGGCCCGTAAATCTTTGTCAATCTTGTACACTTTTTGAAAAAAAAAAGGAAAGGTTTGAGACAGATAGAGGCAATTGAAAGAGACTATGCATTCATTGAAATTTAGAAATTTATAGTCAGCTCTGCTTTAACTTATATGTTCAGGCCAGTTTCTTTCCCTGCTTGTTTATTTTAATCCTTAGTTTTTCTCTTTTTGTTTGTGGAAAGAATCAGATAAGAACACATTAAAGAAGATGGCGTTCAGGCCATCCACATGCTGCCTTAAGAAGGTACGTTGTACAAGTCCAGCTTTCTGGAAGACTCACTGAGAAGAATCACACCTCTTGGCCTCCATCATTATGTTGAGAAAAAAAGTATTTGCAGTCCTATATACTACAAACATGGAATTTACTCCACATGATCAGCTAACTCTCAATAAATCCTTCTGAGATGGTAATATTTAAATATTAATCTTTATTTATTTACCCTGATGCTACTGGGAATAAAGTATACATATAAAGTCCAGCTCCACAACCATTATGAATTTGCAAGATCCCAGTGGCTCCAAGAGATCTAAATGTATCTATGACAGTTCTGGAATTGCCCTAATAAGAAAAAAAGACAATTGGAATTTGTATTAATTAACCATGTCCTAAAAGGAAACATGGACAGTTAACATTTACCACTGCAGGACTGTACTGCAGTATAAAACATGGTACCCAAGAGTTAATGTAAATATGAAAGAATAAAGTTTCCCCTCCTAAATTCTAATAAACTCAGGACTTTGGTGCAACCACCATCTATTTATCTTTTCATCGTATCTTTATCCTTATCAACCTGCAAACAGCGTCAGAATGCTATACATATACATGACAGATTATTGCTATTATGCTCATGAGAATGGCAGGCATGAAGTATGAGAACAGAGTTCAGCCAGCAAGTATGATATAAATTATGTATAAGTAGCTTTTAGCGTCGAGCACTTTGAAAAGTTCAGTAAGTGCAGGTACCTGAAGTAAATCAGCTAACCCTATGTCACCACAGGACTATTTCCTTTAAGAGTATACGTAAGGCATTTTTCAACATGCTTAAAAAGTGTATGAAAGTAACTCATTTTAATTATGTAAGCAAGACAATGCTCTGGACATAGAAGGAGAAAGTTTGCAGGGCTGTAAGGCCTGAGGATCTAATTACCACTCAAGTCTGATTTAAGATCTAATCTAACATTTTGTGGCTTGAACTACTGGGATCTGACTGTTTGAGAGTCCAACCTCATCTTTTTCTATACTGTTACTGTTAGATTGCACAGAGATGCTTAGCATGATTCCCTTCAGATTGAATTTTGAGGGTATACAACCTGGGAGGAGGCGTGGATCTAGGATTTTTTTTTCCTCCTTCAATCACCGTATTTATACACACTGACCTTGTACTTTTACATGCTTCATATTCTGTAGACTACTGTGAAGGAAGGATGTGAAAGGCTGGGAACTGTTGAAAGGATGAGAGCTGGGTGCTCCCTTTTTTAGTTGTACCAACTCCTTTAATGTATGGTAGCCATTATACATTAAATAATAATCATACATTGTTTTCCCAAGGTATTTAAAAACAGGTGAGATTTTGCAAACTTACAGGAGTCTGGGTACCTTCATTGTTGAAAAATGAACAGAATTGTGTTACCTTTTTTATGGTATAGTTTTTATGGCATAGCTTTTCCTTGTTTTATTTTAATATAATAAATGATAACATTTTATTGTTCTTAATTCTTGACTACATAAGCAGGCAGACTAGCTAAAGTAGTAGCATATAACTAAAATATCCTTTCTTACAATCTTCATAGTGTTTGAAAGTGAAAGGGTTATCTTTTCCTCTAACGTACACACGGACATGGCCACACCAGCACACACACACATGCACATAGAGCCCAGTGGGATTAAAGCACTGTATGTGGCTCAACATCTTGTGGAATATCAGGAAACTATAGAGGAAAGCATTTTTTTGTTTGAAGATCTGGAAGAACCATTCTTAGAGAAAAGGGAGGAGGCTTCTGATGTTAGTGATCTTGCCCCTTTCATGTTTTAAAAAGACTAAAGGAAAGTTCCTCTTTCATCGGCCTGAGGTAGAAAAGAAGTGGCTTTCCCAAGTCTAAATATTTAAAGAAGTCCTCATAAATCTTGAAAAAGGTTTGAGCTGTTTCTTTGTGGGACTAAATTCTTAAGGGTATGGGAAGGCATACATTGATATTTACCTCATAATATTTTATTTCTTCTATAATAGAGGTATCATGGGTGTATTGGTATCATTTTGTAGACTTTGCAGCATCTTGCTTTTATATATTTTTAAAGACTCTATACAGTGCAAGTTCTAAATAGAAAGCTTTTTAATACTCCTTCCTGTGTGAGTGTACATATGTAAAAATCAAAGGCAAAAGGCTACTGAGATAGATCCATGATACATATTTATCGATAGATTTCACTGTTGACCTGTGACATCCGAGGTAAGGCTCAACATTTAGCAGAGCTCACACACCATGTTGAATCGCACAAGGGATTCTACTGCTTTTTTTGAATGCTTACAGAAATGGGGTGGAGATAGCTGAATTTGTGGGTTAGCTCATGCTTGAGCTGAAATCCGTCATAGTGAACATCCCAGAGCTTAGAGAAGTCTTCTTTTTATTGAAATTAAATCACTGGAAAAAGGAATTAGTTTGCCGTTATTAAAAAGCAATTTAAAACACTACCATCTAATAATTTTAAAGTTTTCTTCTTAGAAAACAATACATTTTCAGAATATTTTTAAAAATTATTATTATTTTCTAGATTTTTACGCATATCGTTAGCTTTTCTGACTTGAGTTGCATAGACATTCTCTTCATGTCAATGTTTTTTAATCCTCAGAACATTCAATATTTGTAAAATAAGAGAGTTTATTGGACAAATACTGAGAAATATTCTCGCTTGCTCACATATATGTAGCATAGCATTATTTATTTGCACTACAAGAGTACCTAAAGGCACCAGAAAATGTTAGACATCCATTGTACAAAGCACTGTGAAAATATGTGGAAGGACACAAGTGAATGTGCTGGTTCACAGGCTAGTTGATAGCCTTCAGTCCTTCAGGCAGACATGACTATCAGCTCTGACTGTGGCACCCTTGCATGCCTTTAGCAAGAAGTGAACTTTTAAGGCTGTCTCCTCAGCTGGCACAGCTGAGAAAATGGAAACAAAGCCCTATTTTTATTCCCCTGACTTCAGAATCAGCCAGGGGCAATCTAATCCATACTGCAATTTACAGCAGCCTGACTGCCCAAGGAGCTATTCTGGCAGCTGAGAAGCACCAGAGCCTAAGGTCATTCTCCACTTCTCCCAAAAGAGCCTGTATGCAAGGGTTAGAAAGTGAACAATATTAAGCTTTGCTTTTGCTTTTTCAGCTGGAATGTCTCAAAGCAGCTGGAACAGAATTGATGATTGTCCCATTAATGTTGTGACTTCACTTAGTTTCATTATTGCAAGAGAGTAGCCTTTGAGAAATAAAGGGATGCTTTATTTTAATCGTTGATTTCTTTTTCATAAACGTGTAAATTTCAGTCTCTGGTAATTCCGCATATGGATATTTGATTATTAGTGAAATGCAAGGAAATTAGTTCACTGGCATGTTAAAAATCATATACTGCAGACATTTTGTCTCATATTTACAAAACATATTTATTGCTTGCTCCTGTGTGACAATTTGGGAAATCTGTCTCAAAACAGCTGATGATTTCTGGTTGATAGTTGGAAACTCTTTATGAATCCTTGCTTCAGGATGCAGTTTCTATTTTGAATGTAGGAATTTCTTTTTCTATTCTTTCAAATTACAATTATATCAATGCCACAGAAATTTAAAGTAGAAATTCTTTCAGCTCCAAAAATATCACTTCTGTACTCTAAAAATGTTCAGAGATGAAACAGGCTCTCTTCTCAAAGATCTAACTCCCCACAATTCCTTGTAGAGGGAAGAATACATTTTGAATCATGATGACACAGATTAGTAGTGAGTCACATGTTTCTGGGGACTGGAGAAAAGGTCTCTCACCAGATACATTAGGACGAAGGAGCCTGAGGCCAAGCCCAGAGCAGAAGGCAGATAGTGAAAATAGTGGAGGAGATGATACCACTTGTTCAGATGATGAGTATACTCTCCAGAGGAGCACTACACCACACGAGAGAATCTAAGCTGAAAAGAGAAGCTCGTGAGACAGAAGTTTAATGATCTCACTTAAATCTTCAGATTCGATTTGCCAGCAGAAGTTAAGACTTGCCAACTCACAAACTTTTACAGCATCATCTACCGTGGGCCCTAAGGTGGCACACATTAATATACCCATGTACTGGTTTTGGCTGGGATAGAGTTAATTTTCTTCATAGTAGCTAGTATGGGGCTGTGTTTTGGATTTGTGCTGGAAACAGTGTTGATAATACAGGGATGTTTTCGTTACTGCTGAGCAGTGCTCACACAGAGTCAAGGCCTTTTCTGCCTCTCACACCACCCCACCAGTGAGCAGGCTGGGATGCACAAGAAGGTGGGAGGGGACACAGCTGGGACAGCTGACCCCAACTGACCAAAGGGATATTCCATACCATATGATGTCATGCTCAGCATATAAAGCTGGGGGAAGAAGGAGGAAGGGGGAGATGTTCGGAGTGATGACATTTGTCTTCCTAAGTAACCATTACGCACAATGGAGCCCTGCTTTCCTGGAGATGGCTGAACACCTGCCTGCTGAAGTAGCCAATGAATTCCGTGTTTTGCTTTGCTTGCACGCACGGCTTTTGCTTTACTTATTAAACTGTCTTTATCTCAACCCACGAGTTTTCTCACTTTTACCCTCCTGATTGTCTCCCCCATCCCACTGGGAGCTGGGAGTGAGTGAAAGGCTGTGTGGTGCTTAGCTGCCTACCAGGGTTAAACCACAACAACCTGCAAATGTGAAATCCTGGAAAAGACCAGGAATGAGCTAATGAAATGTAGCTAAAGTAAATGCCCCACAGAGCTAGATGGAAACTGAACAGAGCTCTTGAAGATAAAACTTAGACTTCAATACCTAAATCTAGAGGCAGACTTCCAAAGACAGAGTTTTTAGAGCATCTGAGGATCAATTCCACTGAAAGTCAGCTTAAAATCTTCAGCTGTGCGACTGATAGTATCACATACTGAAGTCAGCTGGAAAGTCTAAAGATACAACTGCACATACTTGCAGTTATGGAGTGTAATACAGCATAAAAGGCCTTTGACCACACTTTTTCTTTCTTTACCACACCTGTGCTTAACTTTTCAAGTTAAATATCATGACCACTCTAATTTGGAGACAGAGGAATTATTTTCTGCAAAACTCTCACGGAATTTCATTAGGGTTTCTTCTGGAAAGTGGATTTGATGTAGATTCTGTGCTTAGAGCAATTATGAGAAAAATAATCTCTAAAGACTGTAGTAATGAAGAAGATCATGGGATAAGGATATGCAAGGACCAAATGTAAGTTGTCCTTGCTGCTTTACAAAGCAAAAAGTAAGAGAGTTAGAGATGATGTTCTGATATGAGGCAAGGCAGAATGTTGTCAGTGCAAGTCTGGAAACAAAGATGCCCTGATGTCACCACCACAAATGTCACCACCACTGCAAGTCTGACCTTGTGCCCCGAGAAATAACAAAAATATGTCAGTGCCACTGTGCCCCTTGTTTTTACAATACAAGAGTATGTATCACTGATACTGGTGCTATGCAAAAGAGTTCAAAGATAATGCAGGTCTGAAGAGTGAATCTTTTATGCCAACAATTGAACTAATTGCCATTACTAAACAGTATGCTGCTTTCATGTGTTACTCTTTGTCCCTCTGGTTTATGAGAGTCACAAATGCTAAAGTATCTTTTTATTTCAGTACTCAGAGACAGACTCTAACAGTGCTCTTTTACTGAGGTTACCTGGTTGTTAGAACCATGTCACTTCAGCATTGTTTTAAAACAAAAATTGTTTCAAAAAAGTTTTAAATTTAATGCATTTACATAAATTTACAAATATTTTAATATAATACCCTTCTCTATAGATTAAACAAAAAAATTTCCTGCCACATACCCTAAAAATTACTAACAGAAAAAACAGATCAGGTGACCCAAAAACTAAGAAGTAAAAAAGAAACTGTAGAGCTCTCAATGAAGAATAGAAGCCCATCTTTCCTGAATTCCACAAGAATTTGAATGTCTTTTAATGGATGCCAGAGTATTTGCCACAGATTCTGTCAGAGACTCTAGTAATGCTGGCCAATTTGCAATATTGCCAATTTAAAAACTTTATTTTCTGCAAGGAAAATACTACTAAATACTTCTAAATAAAAATGAAACCACTCTAAAACTTCTCATTTTCTTATAGCAGAAAAAGAATCCTAATATTCCCAGACTGCATATGTTGTTGCAAAAAAGACTCACTTGATATCACTGGGGACAAATATGGTAAATGATTCTAAATCGATGAAGTATGTGTATCTGCCTATGCGGGTATGGAAAGAGAAGTGGTACGGAAGTGTTCTTGCTATAATGAACCAAAAGGGTTTTTTTCAGTTGCTTTCTTCTCTGAGGAAAATGGCTGAAGTCCTAGAAGGCATATCAGAATATCAATGCATTCAGATTTCTGCTGTTGCCCATACAAAGTTATTATCCAAACAGAAAATCTCTACATTCATAGTTTAAAACACGCATTTTACTTCTGTTCAGTTCTTGGCAGATCTGAATAGGTTCTTGCAAAAATTTCCAGGATGAATAAAACTCTGTGTTTACAGTTCTGGCTGCTGTCTGTTGTGCTGTAAGACAGTAAAACCTCTGTGCTAGGCCAAATGACATTCATTAAAATGAAAATCCAAGCAAGCAGCCTCCCTCAGCTAATGAAATGGTACCCTATGCTCTTAGAGAGTTTCATTCAAATTGATGATGGTAGTGATTTACCTATTGTGAAATTAATCTTCCCTAAAATGTCTAATGATATCTAATACTAATCTAATACAGTCTTTTTATCATAGCAAATCGAATACATCATTAATATTTCAGCTTGGGTGGCTTGGTTACAGCATCCATTATTGTACATTGTAAAACTAGAGATGAGAACAGTTTTGTAGGGAACAGAATGTGAACAAAGTCTGGACTGTGTGAAATACTTAGGGGTCTCACAGCAATGACAGGAGCCTCCAGAACTGTTTGGTGTCTGTCTGTCAAAGATGTAATGTAAATGCTGTATACAATGTGCTCTGCCTTTACTGGTTCTGCATATGCCTTCTGGGGCTACAGCAATGCTGGATGGGGCTGAGATACCCTACTGGTGGCTGAATGATTGGGAAGGAATATTGTACCACTTCATCTAAGCTTGTAAAGGCCAGATCTCAGATCTTCTCAGGATCTTGGTGTCTTGGATCTTGACAGTGTTTCCTGCAGTGGTTTTCATGGAGTTGCTCTTACAGCAAAGGTGAACAACAGTACTTTTAATTATTAACACCTTCACTAGCAGCTTCAGGTGTGCATGAAAGGAAGATGAAAAGCATGCTGAAGGAAAATATCATGGTACCACAGCTGTCAGGAGTAACACTTCTCCGAAAGTCAGGTTTTATCTTATGTTCATAGCCTGCAATAAATAGCTGCAATAACAACATTGTACATCTTCATTAATATCGACCCCAACCATTGCTAGTACAAAACTGAGCAGTTACTAGACCTGTAACAGACTAGATAGGAATAGCAGCTTGATCCTGTATCACTATAAGTTCTTTCCAATGTATAATGGTGCCATCAGGCAGTTAGAGCAAAGTCTTTGCATAGCCTATGAAGTCGGGAATCTCTGATAATTATCCCAAAGTTTCTGGTGTGTAACTAGTGATAAGGTTGCATTTGCAATATTCAGCACACTTCCCTTCTATTTTGTACACTTTCTCTATACTTGCTATGTCAAGAATCTTTAATTAATTCCTGTACTACCACAAAAATATTCAAAAGAATCTCTTTGAAAAGTTGTCCCACTGCAATAGCTGTCCAATAGCTGAACTTCATTTAAAAAGAGCTAATATCACTTTGAAAAAAAATGAGCTGAACAAGTTGATGGTTGATAAGCCACTCCCAGTGATGCAGTAAGTAATGCCCATTTAGAGTGTGGTAGAGGTGTCAGTTGTCCTAAGTGCACTGCAGACTAACTCATGGGAAATCAGAACCTTTACTTTACTAAGAAGCCCATATATGGAAGCCAACCCTATCTTTCTGGATCCACCACCAAGTACAAGCATCGGTATGCATAAAACAGGCATATTAATCTAGGTTTGATATGTTCTGCAAAATACCACATGTATAGGAGGAAGGATGATCTGCCCAGCTTGCACCACACACTGAGATACATAATACCTACCAGAGTAGCCAGACCAAAAGCAACTGGTCAATCCAAATCGAAATGCAAATTTATTCCTCTTCTTCTTAGAGAAAAAATGAATTTAACCTTTTTTGTGTTATAATTCCCTAAGACTAAAAAGTTGAAGCTCACTCTTTGCTTCACAGGACATCATACACTATGTTTGCTATGTACAGAGAGGGATCAATGAGTGAACAAGCTTCCTTCTCTATACCATTCTTTCCTTTGAGCCCCTGTTCTTAATTTACCCTTTGGAGAGGTTAATTTAAACGTGTGTTTGTGTATGACTGAGAGGAAAGAAAAACAAATGAGACAGATTTCTGTTTTCTTTCTTTAGCTCTCTACCTTGTTTTTCCTCATCCTCCCGTTAATATGGCAGGTACAGGTTTCCAGACAATTTGCTCAGTCTTTTATATTATATTTGTTTTTCAAAGTTGTACCAGCTTATTTAAATTAAAAGAAACAAATATAAAATTACCACAGCATTGCTACTGCTAGGAGATCAGCTTTGCCTGACAATCAGAAGTGACCATCTTAATTAAATTAGGCTTTTCATTAATTATGTGAAAGCTGGCTTTTTAGTCTCTGTTTTCATTTGTTATCACATATCTGTCCTTCCCTTTAAATTTTACTTAGCTTTGGTATTATTCTGAGCTTTTTTCTATTAATATATCTTACTTTAAGATTTAATTAGTTGTACAGAGTTTACATCTTGATGAGAATTATATCTGCACAGTTTGTCCTATGAACATTTACAAAAAGTCTATAGGTTTTAAACATAAAAATAAAAATAGTCTTTTAACTTTTGTAGAAATTGACAATTTACTACTTTTCTGAATTTGATTTGGAGAGTCAACAGTTCAAATAGTAAATATATTTAGTAGGTTTCCCTTTAAACTAATTAAAATATGCATGTTATTGAAAGTAACAAAGATTTTTAAGTCTTTTATGAACTTCAAATAAGAACATGTCTTTATTTATGATCCAAAGCAGCATTCAAAGGATTGATGAAGGTGAACAGCTATAACCTCATCTTCATTTGAAAGAGAAGTAAAACTTCAGTGAAGATCAAAAGGTAAGGACACTTTGGACCAGGGACTTCACTGCTCATAATACTGCATAACCTACCAGTAAATTAAATGCTAAACATAACGAATTGGCATGTCAAAGGCCAGTTTTCTCCTAAAATCAAAAAGGGACAAAATGCATTATATGTTCAAGTTCACTTCCTTTCCTTGATATAGAAGAAAACATGCACAAACATTGCAGGCCAATGCAGAAAAGAAGACTTAGAAAAAAACCCTGTAGATTGTTATGAATATTGTCACAATATGGCAGAACAATAACCAGAGATCTAAAATGATTTCTCTATTTGCACCCATTATTCCATTGTAATGAATGGGTATATTCCAAGTAAGGAAATCACATTTTGACACATAGCATATTCATGTCTGTCTTCTTGAAACAAACTGAAAAGCTCAAACTGATTTTAGCAGGGTCTAAAGAAAATAAGAATTACAGATACAGATTGTTACTCATACAGTGCATGTGTTTGTACACACATGTAGATGCGTGTGTATTGTATGTACAATATTTTGGACTTTAAAAGGAAACCTTTTAATTACCAGTGGTGGTAATCAGGTTTTCCCAGCTCATGGGAGTATTCAGAGACAAACAAGAGGCAGTGGAAAATATTTTCAAGACTCTAAAAGAAGTGACTGAGAAAACAAAAGATATTTCACCTTGATCTTACAAAATAATACCCTTTTTCAGCGCTCTTTCACTGAAGAACATAAACCAACAAATATGAATACTGCTCAAGTCTCATAGAAAAGTATCTTTTGTCAAACAAAACTGTCAACTATGTTGATATAACATCTTTGGACTTCTCTAAAGCTTTTGCAATTGTGTCACATGGCATTTTTAATTTCCTATAATGCAAGATTTTTAATCAAGAGGGCACACATTAGATGAATTAAAAATGGGCTTATTGGCAGATATCAATGAGCAGGGCTGTTCCAAGCAAGATCCCCTGAGAGAGATTCCTGGTCCAACAGTATTCAGTACATTCTTATAAACAATCTAGATGATGAAATAAAATCTTAGCTGATTAAATTTGCATATGACACAAAGATTGATGGGATAGTAAATAAAAAGGAGGGCAGTTTACTGTTAGAATTTAATCTAAATCACTTGGTCAAATTGTTAGAATCCAACAAAATGCAGGTACAGATTAATGCACTTTGCAACAAATAACCACAGGTTATACTACCAGATAAGAACTGTTATCTTAGAAAGCAGTAACTCATAAAAGATTTGGAGGTCACCTTTTCAGTCTGCTTCACCATGAGCTCTCAGAGCAATGTTGTGGCAGACATTACTGGAACAAAGTCTCTTGGGCATGATTTAGCAACTTTAACCTTAAAAAACACAAAATATAATAATGATAATTAATATGGGAATAGCTTGCAAAGGATGGTAAGGGAACAAATGTAAATTTATGGCAAGATGAGGTAACTTTCTAAGTATATAGTTTTAGAATAATTTTACAGTTTCTACAAAGAGCTTGTTCATTCAGCTAACATTGTGATCCCCAGCAGCCTTTAGTCAATGAATCACTCTGAAAAATCCATTGGAATCAATCTTTTTATGCCCTTTTGCTCTTTTATAGCTAAAAAAGTCTTTTTGCTCTTGACCAGCAAAGCTACCTCTATATATTACACACAAAATATATGATAGTTGTTGTGCAAATCTATCTATCTATCTATAGGCGTGCATATATACTTATATATATGTATAGACATATATATTTATACTCATGTCCACATACCCACACATCCCAGCTTGTTACTACTACAACTCTTTTTTTTTACAACTAAAATACTTCTATGCATTCTTGACTCAGGAAATATATATTTTTGAAATACCTTCATTTAAGTATTCTAGTATACAAACTGCAAATAGAAGATCTTTTCTTTTTTTCTTTTAGCAGAATATAGAGTCGAGAATGAATTTCAGAGAGAACTCCTACGTAATCCACATGTGGTGAATTAAAACTCTTGTGAAACTTCAAGTCCTGTTTTTCATGCAATACATGGATTATAAAGAACAAGCTTTTGTATTAAACCTGCTCTACTGATTTCATAGTAGTTCTGTAGTTTCACAGTCAATAACATAAACAATTTCATTTCTTCAAAGTGAAATATCAGCAAAAAGCATACAGTTATAATAAGTATCAAGTCTGTCTTGTTCTGCTCCTTTTAGGACCTTTGGGTGGTGGGAAAAAGCACATTGTGGAATCCATGTCATTCTTCCCAGCAGCTAATCCTGCAAAGTGCATGTAGGGTCTTGGAACGAGACGGGAAAGAAGGAAAGAGATGTCATTCCACTCAATTGTACTATGGTTATATCGTGTATATATCAGAAAACCTACTGAGGAACTTTGCAGGTCAGAGTCTAACACATGATGTTTTGAGCTGTGTTACAATAAGGCAGTAGAAATAGGCAGTAGAAATCTGTGAAGCAAGAACTAGGAATTTGCAAACCAGAACTCCTATCCATCTCTGGAAGGTGGCACACTGTATATTTACCTGTGCTATGCATTACAGACTGCTATTATTTTAAAGAACATTTTACATTTGATTTTTTAAGTTTTGTTACCATTGCTATCTTGGTTTAAAAGGGGGGAACCAGGTGTTTGATTTTTTTGTTTGCTACCAGTACAGTCTTTGAATAAGTGATTGTGAACAACTAATTAATTCGTTAATTAACTGATGATTGAATATAATTTTTACTTTCAAGAGCTTGACCAAAAATTGATATTTGAGCCATGTGAGCAAAAAAATCTTCAACATAAAAATTACATATCACTCAAAGAGGTGAAGGCTTTAGGGTTTTGTTTGTTTTTGAGGGAGGGCATAAGAAAAACTTGTTTTTTCTGAAAAAAATAAAACATTTTTTTCTCTGGACATTGTGAGAATGTGTAAGCAAGTAACTGATGTCTGAGTTTAACCTTAACTTTTGCTTTGTGTGCCAGAGAAACGTATAATAAATACCATAAAATGTCAACTTTACATTTCATCCATTTACAAGATTATATGTTTGTTTATTTTGTCTCTGGACGGGTAGATGGGCAAATCACATTAAAGCCATACATGACTGTCATCCAGCAAACCCACTCTTCTAGTTATGTAGTTCATTTTTCTCTTACCTCTTTGAATGAGTTTCAATGTCTAATAAAACTTTATTTACTGGGAGTGCCAAAAATTAGTCAATAAATTTATTGAGCAAGATCTGAAAGACAAATGTCAAAGATGAATAAATTTTAGCACAGTGTTTACTTTATAATTATATTTTTTCATGGAATTCAATTCCTCTGTAGACTTTAAAGCATAACAGCAGCAGAAAATGCAGAGTATCCAAAATGAAAAAATGTAGTTTTAGACCAATAAATAACTGCAAACATTATGAATGTTGTGATTTTTTAATAAAATATAGCATTTACTATATTACAATCTTAATTCTAGTCTGTTCAGCTCCATCCATACCTTCCTGGAAGAACTTTTTTCTTTCTTTTCATTTTTATAGCCAAATCATTAATTCTGAATAGTCTTCTTGCCCCTGTATGGCCTAAGTTTTTGTAGTGCATTTCACTTGTATTGTACCATAGGCAGTAAAAGCCAAAGCTGGAACATAGTGCCTTTAGCCCAAGCTACAAATAAAAGTATGTTTTATACTCTGCTATGAGAACTTTCATAAAATCATTCCCTTCTTGGTTATTTTGAAGAAACAGTGGTTTCTGGGATACAAATGGACATGGTTTCACTCCCTATTTTAACCACAAAACCTCCTACTTCATTCAATATAAGCAAATTATTACTTCAACCTTCCTCCACAGAGTTGTGGCTTATTCCTTCATCAGACTTACTACATTATCATCTGGGATTTCTCTGTATACATACTACGCACTACACACAGTGAGCACCTGCTTTTCCAGACATGCTGGATTCACACAAACAAGTCTCAAAATCTTCCTGGACAGCAGTAAGGGTATGTATGAACCTTTGCCACCAGTGTCTGCAATACAGCTGCTGTAATTACAGTGAGATCTAGACACATTTGAGTTAGCAACTAAGAAAACCTGTCAAATATAATGCTTGAGTCAGTAGCCTTCACTGGACTTTGATGTTTTGAGAACTCAAGTTATCTAGCTAAAAATTAGTGCAGATAGATTTGCATTACACAAATCATGGTGACGACTACAGTATAGACACACAATTTGTTACTGTTCAGTGCTTTTTACACAGTCTTAGTCTCAGCAATTCCCATTACAGTGCCCACATACTAAGTGCAAACTACGATTAATGAATTCTCAGCTGCAAAAAAATCTCAGCCTCAAAATGATAAAAGTTTGACAGCTTGTAGATAGACAACGTTGAAACTATGTTATCTGACCCTCCAGCTCTTCTTGCTTCTTTGGTCCAAAAAGATGGAATATTAGAAAATTAAATGGGAGTATTGATGGATCTTTCCTACAGGCACAATGAAATTCTATTCTTGACTAAGCTTTGTAAGGGCAATAATTACAACATTATAGCTCACAAAATATTTAAGCATAGATTTTAAATCAGTCACACACACAAAATGAAGTCGTTGACTTCAATTGTGAGAAAAGTCAGAAATGCGTTTCCAAGCTACTTTTTTTGCTGGGGTTCAAATACACCTACAGAAAAGATTATAGATAGATACAGTACTGTGTTATCACTGATCAGCCTTATCAGTTTTTGCTCCCTAGAATGAGGCCCATTTAGATACAATGTAAAAATAAACATGATAATAAGACTAACACAATTTAATTTCCAATTGCTTTAACAAAGAATATCATAACTCCTTTAAAGAGTGAGGGAAAATGATGGAACTTTTATGCAAGACTTCTTGAAGTAAACAAAATATAGGATTTATTCTTTATGGGAATGTATGCTACTACATATATAAAGTGCTGAAAGAAGATGAATGAAAACAATGAAGTAGTGTAAATTTTACAAAGGGCTGCAAAGGGATATCAGGAACTGCTTTCGGCTGCTGCTGCTAATATGGGCCTATCAATTGCTAAAGTATTTCAGCTGAAAGCACTGGACAAAACAGGTGAGATCCTTATCAAAATAGGAGGGCTGCCTGTTTGTCAACTATCTGGATTCCTGTCTTAGTCCAACAGGTGAAGCTGTGAATAACCTTTAATAATTTGCCATAAACTTATGACCTACTTCTTAAGACAGTTATTCTACAGTAGCTAATATTTTTATTCTAATGGATCAGTACTCTTCTTTCAAAACTGTTTTAACTGTATTATGATCTTGTTATCAATGATATAATAACATACGATCTGTTATGGATTGCTTACAGACTACTCGCGCTTTGTGATTAAATGTTTCTGAACTTCTCTTTGAGAGCCACTTTATTATGGTTAGCTGTAATCTCCTCTGCATCTCACTGATATTCCACATGCTCTACAGTATCTCTAATCTTAAATCTCAGGTTCATTTGCAGTTGAATATTAGAATAATAACTTCAGATAACCCATAATATTTAAAGTTTAGCCCTATATTGACTTTTTTATGGTCAACATTTAGACCTTTCAAGGACATTTTTGTATGAATAAAATATTCCATGACAAAAATCAGATACAGAGATATAACCTTGCATTTAAAAAAAAAATATTCCCCTTGAATACAGTGAAAACAAACAGTGGAGCTATCTTTCTCAAAAATCCACAGCTATGGTTTCATCACACTTTGATCTCAAACATTTTTCTTTCTGATGCTTCTAATCGTTATGCTCACAAATACCCCTCCAGGATATATACCAATTAATAAATCCAACGTTAACAGCCAGGGAAATTTCTAGTCCACATTTTTTGCTTCTGGTCAGCTCTGGGCAATGGTCACATCTATGATAACCTTTTCTCATGGCTTTCTTCCTCTCTTCACTCATGACAGCCTTAAAAATGAGATAAAGACTCATTACTGATTTTACTTCTACTTCCACCTTCCTGTCGTTACCAAATACAAAAATCAAATTCCATGTAGGAAACATTCATCTCCTGCAATGGGACTGGGGGTTATTTTAGGTGGTGATGGAGATTAAAGTATTAGAGGATTTGATTGCTCCTTTTGTTTAGCATGGCATGCTTTAAAAACCTCTGTAATTATTATATATTTTTACTTTATCCTCTGTATGCAGCCGTTATAACACTTCAACATTCAAAAGTAATGAAGATAGATGCTTTAATATTAGGGCATTATTATTTTTAAATTCATAAGTCACCAGCACTCATTATAGAATCCTGTTTATGTAATCACACCCAGTTGTTAATAGCCTGATTTTATCCCTCAAATGTTGTATTTTTATTTGCGTTTTACTTAAGCAAAATATCTCTTTGGTACAACTTCCCTACTTACTTCTGTGAATTGTTAGAACAAAAAGAATATCAATTATATAGTAGAATTGTAGCTCAGTATTTCATTTTTCTATAGCAATTCTGTATTAAGTCAAAAACAATGTTTGTGAAGGCCGAATTAGAATAATGTAAAAAAAAATTTACAAGTAATGGGAAGCCCTCTACCTCTTCCTGTCAGCTCCTGTAATTCATCTCATATCTGATCTGTAGCTCTCCTGCTCTCATCCATGTTTCTGAGTTTTCCCATGCAAACCTGTGGTTTTTAAAAGACACTTTGAATCTCTGGTGTGAACAGCTTTGTGCAGTTCTATTTCCCCCATACATATATATGCTTCTTAATCTTCCAATTCCCAACCTTCTTATTTTTAAAGATTCATGAATTCTATCTTATAGTCATAGGAAGCAAAAATAAAAATTGGCTTTAAAGTCAAAACAATTTTTTTTTTCTCCTCTCTATCTGCAGTGAATGTCAAACAATTTTAGGTATTGTAGCAATTTTCATAGCTATTTATGGCTACTATAATTCTTGTCAGAGATCTATGTAATGAAATAAAGATTTTTCAGGTCATGCTACCATCCATACCAAACTCAAGATATGTACAGTAGCATGAGAGAAACACTTGTTCATCTATCTTCTGTAGAGAGCTTGTTTAAAGTTATTGCTAAATTTCATGGTTTTCTTAGGATAGCTTCAAACTGAAAATTGTGCAGATTCTTTTTTTGTTACACAGGATTTCTGACAGCGCATTCTTTGATTACTTATATGCAGGAGAGCCCTTCTCCAGGGACAACAAGATCAGTCCCCACCAGATATTTTTGACCTTTAGTGCAATCTTTTTAAGTCTTGTTCGCCCTGGCCTTAGCACCTACAGCGCACTTGTAGCCCCAAGCCCAGTGCCATGACAGACTGGAACAAGCTGTAGAAATTGGACCTGGAGGTGCACACCAGAACCAGGTGGATGCTGCAAAAGCACAGTAACCATTAGTGGGGGAGATCTCCACCAACTAAGAAACATTAAAGCCATCACTGCCTTTAGGGGTGAATGTAGGGGTCACTTGAACCTCTTATTCTTTGCATTCTGAATAGCATTTTAATAACTTTCTGACAGTTCAGCTTAAAATAACAATAATAAATGATATCTAAATTACATATTTGCTTGTTGATGAAGAAATGCTGAACTTTGTGTGTGTGTGTATGTGACATACTTATGCATCCATGAAATGAAAAACAACATTTGGAAGCTGAACCTAATAATTAAAACAGTTGCATTTCCAGGCAAATGTTATGTTCCAGTATAAATTAATCCTCTGCTACAGCAAATTACCAAAATTGGTCTAGGCACTTTAATGAAAGCAGAGTGTTAACAGGCAAATATAAAATCCTCTAAAAATCTAGTCCCCAAAACGTTGAACTACTGGTAAGAAAACACTGAGGGGAGAAGAAAAGTCTTAAATTCATCCCCCTAAAACATGAAAGCACCTCTTTTGATGTGGGATACTCACCAAAGTACTAAAGCCATTTCTATGATTTTCTTGAGGTTAGTTTTTCCTTTTTATCAACAGGTGGGTAGCATGTGATGCCATTTTGAATACAAAAGGCATTAACTCTCTTGCTTTTGTTACCTTAGCCACTGTAGATGTAGGCACCTGAATTCAATTTGATCCATTCTGATGCTGCTAGATTATTATAGCTCTTGTGTATGGAATACCCTCTGTGAGGTTCTCACAAGTTCATCTATTGAAAATTCATCTCCTGAAAGTCCTGAGAACCAGGTGGGCAAATAGATTTTTTGTGTTCCAATACAAAACATAGTAACTTCAATTCTGTGCATTTGTAAAAGCGTAAGAAATCTAGCTTTGATTACTAGGAAGTATCGTGAAAGGTAGAGCTTCCAATCTACTTTTAAATTGAACAAATGCAATATTACAAAGTCCCTTGAAACTCAGGTAAGTGCTCTAGCAGCTAAGTTACTGGAACTGACTTATGAAGAATGAATTTCCTCCTTGCTATGGTTTGTATGGTCTAGTTAAATATGTGTGTTCCAAGAACATATGTATATTGAAGTTTTGAAGTTTTTTTTTCAACCTGCTAGAATTAAACAACCTTCAGTATTTGTGTGGTGACAAGCAGAAATAGGGGGAATTGAAATAATTTACTAATGAAGGTTTAGATGTCCAAGAAACTTAGGAACCTCTAAGATTAGAGACTTCAGGGGTTCCATGTTAATGTTTTATTTCAGATTGGGAGTACAGTTTTGAAGAGAATCTCTCAATTATACCCTCTTACCATCCTTTGGTTCACATTCTGACTGCAGAAATTTGATTACATGGGAACACATGTAGCAGGGAGACTCATTCCAACTGCTGATGAATAGCGGTAGTCTGAAGTAAATGTCAAAAATGAGTAGTTTGTGGTTGTTATGTACTCGACATCAACCGTTTCACAATACAGATCTACTCCTACAGTACCACACTATTTGTAAAGTGATCCTCTTTTGAGGATCTTAGCTTTGGACAAAGAACTGAAAGGATCCCTGGATTTTAGAAGAGTAGAATTCAGGCTATTTGGAGATATGCTTGGAGGAGTCCAGGAGAGCTGGCTGATATTCAAGGATCACCTCAAAGCTCAGAAAGGTCCATTCCAACAAGCAGGAAATCAAGCAAAGGCAGCAGGTGGCCAGCATGGATAAGCAAGGAGCTTCTAACTGAATTCATACATTGAAAGAAAATGTACAAGAGGTGGAAGCAGTGGCAGGAGGAATACAGAGCTGCAGTCTGATTGTGCAGGGATGGAGTTAGGAAAGCCAAGGCCCACCTGGAGTTGAGTCTGGCAAGGGATGTGGAGGGAAACAAGGAAGGATTCTACAAATACGTAAACAGTAAAAGGGAAACTAGAGTAAATGAGGACCCACTGCTGAATAGGGCCAGGAACCTGGTTACAAAGGACGTGGAAAAGGTTGGGGTACTTAATGCCTTTTTTGCCTCAGCCTTTATCTGTAAAACCAGCCTTTGGGAAACCCAGGCACTTGAGACCAGGAGGAAAGTCTGGAGCAAGGAAGATTTATCCCCAGTGGAGGAGGACCAAGACAAGGAGCACTTAAACAAACTGCACATACATAAGTCCAAAGGTTGCACCTAGAACTGTTGAAATCCAAAGACTCTTTATATAAAGTTGCTAATGTATATACAACAGTATGTGAAGAGATAACAGCTTTGTTTTGAGATGAAAAAGAATAATGAAAATGTTAGTCATGCTAAGCTGTTCTTCCAGTATTTAAAAGTTGTCTCTGACTTTTTGAACCCCTGAAGTTCAAAGAAAGGAGAAACTAAGGTCAACCATAAAAAAGCTAGAACACAAAAACAACTCCCCAGTCCTTTGTGCTTACTTCCTGGAAGTGGGGGAAAGTAAACCATTTCAATGGTCAGATCGGCTTGACCAGGAGAGGCAGATAAAAATATTTTCTCAATTCTGATCTCTGCAGGAATGTGTAATATTTTCAGCTTGAAGACCTGAGGATCTCAGTTATTGCAAATCAACCAAGCTCTCAGTTTTCAGTTATAATGGCATCAGTTATATTGATATCAATATTGGTTATATTTACATTGCTATTGTAATAAAAAGAAAAAAGACATCAGTTCCATTGATTGAAACTCAACAAATAATGGCATTTTAACACAAATTATTTTGAGGCAGATACCACTGCTCTTAGCCACTTTACGTCTAAGAAAAGCAACTTTAGTCCATGTTTAACTTAAAGTGCAAAACAGTTCCATTCGTTTGGATGGAAGAGGACTTTATTCTACATTCGCTGAAGATGGCAGAGTTATTTTTCATTTTTAAAGCCAGGCAAGAATATGACTTTTGGGGGTTTGTTTTTTAAATAATAGTTATTTAAGAAAACTGAAATATTTGAGAGTTTAGGGGAATCCAGACAGCTATGATATGTAGATTGTATATCTATCAGCATTTAAAAACTGAATTAAAGTGAAATAACTTTTCTTCAGTAATTTTCCTGTTCTGTTTTGTTACATATTCAGCTAGTGCTACCTGGTAATAACACTTTATATTCTTGAGTTATGTGGAATGGAATGTCAAATCTAAAACCAATCTAAGTAGTGCCCTTTGCATTTCTACATATTTTCTAGTCAGCACAGCAAATGCAGAAAACAAGACTCATCAGTATTGCTGTCTATTAAAGGTCAATGTAAAATGCAAGCATTACATTGACGAATACAATATTGAATTTAACTGCTTTTATACATGGAAACTTTAAACATACTTAGGTTTTCTCTTATCACTTTTATTATTTTCTCCATATATCTACACTTATATATCTCTATTTGTCATGTAATTTAAGTGTGTTTACAAATAATATGGAGAAAATACACAAATAAGTAAATATTAGCAAATTATCATGGCTTCTTATGGGAATTTTTTCCATGCAAACATGTCAAAATGTGCCCTGCAGCGTTCTGGAAATCAGACTTCTAGCCACCTGTGACTGCTCCAGCTGTTGTCATACTTAGGAATAAAAGTTTCACTTCAAAACAGCCCAGTTCCTAGATGCCTAGGGAACCATAGGGTACTGGAGCTCAAGGGGAAGGCAGTACAATGAGAATGCCCCTACTTTTTATGGGCTTGCACAACATGCAGCTTAGCTGGGCTCTACTTCCAGCTGTTTAAAACTGAGAGGTTAAGGGGAAAATAGCTTCAAACTCTCTTCTTACTCCAGAATTCACGATAGATTGAAACAGCTTCAGAGTCTTCAAAAATGTATTTCTAAATCTTCCATTATAAGAAGTAGCAAAGACATAAGTCCTGTCACTTTCAGATGAGCAAGCACACAAGAGGAAAGGTGTTTCTTTTTCCATATGAAAGTTATCTTGCCCATCAGCCACTATGTCAGGAAATTCAGAGACACAGTGGGTCTCATGGTCTCAAATTTCTTTCTTAAATTCACAGTTCACCTCCATTGAATAGAGGTGGGAAGGAAAAAAACAATGTGTGTATAGTGTAATTAACGGATTTTTTTTTAAGTCGTCTTTGGAAACTTTTAGCAGACTTCTTTTCAGAGAAAGTGGTTGTGTGTTCTGACCTGGCAGTTTCTATGAACCAAATAAAAGATTAAAAGAGGACATACTGTGAAATAGATTACACTAACTGTGCTGTGCAGCTATCACTGTTTTATATTAGACAGCAAAAGCACTTATTTGATTATAGTTTTCTAAAGGCAAGATTAATGTTTACAAGCAAAATACCTGAAAAGGAAAACAGCTTGTGAAATGGTTTATCAGTAATAACAGCATCTGGATCCAAAGGCTGAAAGAGACTTGGCCTCCTATTTAGCCATTTCCAATGCCTCTCTAACCAGAAAAACAATTAAGTGACTTTAAACTAACACAGGCATATCTGCATAGCAGAGCAGAATTTAGCCCAGAGTTATTGCTTTTCATTCTCCAAGATGATGATCATCTGAGAGTTTGGCTGAGGGAGAGAAGCCAGCAACACAGTGAGACAATCAGATGGTAGGCACAAAAAGAAGAAAAAAAAAAGACCAAAAAAAGGCGAAGAAAAACCAAAAAAACCCTATTCTAACATGAGAACTGAGTGGGTAAATATGAGTTAGGAATTTTATTCTAATATTTTTTCATGGAACAGTGACTTTAGAAAAGAGTCTATGAGAACAATAATTTGAACTGTGTCTGAGTTCATCTGTGTCTTAGCCCATTAAACTGGAGTGTCTGCATTGTGAACTGAGGTGTGAACTGAGATAATTATACTAATTGTTCTGACTGGGAAAGCTGACTGTAGTGGGAGAAAAAGAACAATTTTTAGAGGGTGTGGAA
>NW_008824475.1:4491874-4492310 GCF_000699105.1 Pygoscelis adeliae
CCAGCTAAAAAGATGCCACATTTTATTACAGGAATTGAAATATGGGCAGGAGAACAGTAAAGAAGAGAAAGAGGAAGGTTGCATCTTCCCTGCCTTGCACTGCAATTGTACTGCTTGTCCCATCTTATAAGCATCAGGAGGCATTTGAAAGCCTCCTAAATATCTCCTCCTCCTCTCTGTATTTATCTCCATCCAATACAGCTGGTCACAGAAGCTGCTCAGTTACATTAGTCTGCCCTGACCACTTTACCTTCTCTGTTTCTGATGCATTCTGTTCAGCTACAAAAACGTACATGAGACACAGGACAACAATGCACATATAGAGTGCCATGGGACAAAGCCCTGGAGGGAAGAGGGGCCCAAGAAAGCTGGGTAATATTCCAGGATCACCTCCTCCAAGCTCAGGAGCGATGCATCCCAACAAAGAGGAAGTCAG
>NW_008824475.1:4493442-4500338 GCF_000699105.1 Pygoscelis adeliae
GGGATGCCATCCAGAGGGACCTGGACAAGCTCGAGAAGTGGGCCACGAGTGTGAACCTCATGAGGTTTAACAAGGCCAAGTGCAGGGTCCTGCACCTGGATCAGGGCAATCCCTGGTATCAATCCAGGCTGGGGGATGAAGGGATTGAGCGCAGCCCTGCCGAGAAGGACTTGGGGGTACTGGTGGATGAAAAGCTAGACATGAGCCAGCAATATGCGCTTGCAGCCCAGAAGGCCAGTTGTATCCTGGGCTGCATCAACAGAAGCGTGGCCAGCAGGTCGAGGGAGGTGATTCTGCCCCTCTACTCTGCCCTGGTGAGACCCCACCTGGAGTACTGCGTCCAGCTCTGGAGCCCTCAGCATAAGAAAGACACGCACCTGTTGGAGCAGGTCTAGAAGAAGGCCACAAAAATGACCAGGGAGATGGAACACCTCTCGTCTGAAGAAAGGCTGAGAGAGTTGGGGTTGTTCAGGCTGGAGAAGAGAAGGCTTCAGGGAGACCTTCTTGCAGCCTATCAGTACTGAAAGGGGCTTATAAAAAAGATGGTGGCAAACTTTTTAGCAGGGCCTGTTGTGACAGGACAAAGGGGAATGGCTTTAAACTAAAGGGGATTAGATTTAGACTAGATATAAGGAAGACATTTTTTCTGCTGAGGGTGGTGAAACACTGGCACAGGTTGCCGGGAGAGGTGGTGGATGCCCCATCCCTGGAAACATTGAATACCAGGTTGGACGGGGCTCTGAGCAACCTGATTTAGTTGAAGATGTCCCTGCCCACAGCAGGGGCATTGGCTAGGTGTCCTTTAAAGGTCCCTTCCAACCCAAATTATTCTATGATTCCATGATTCTATGATCTGTCCGAAATATCTTGAACCTACTACTTCAGGAATGAGCAAGGAAAGGGTGCAAAGGAGACAATAGGGATGGAGGAATTTAATGGCAATGCTGCAATTACTGTTGTGCTCACAGACTGTTCCATGATTTTGTTATCACTTTTAGTTAGCACTAGTGCTGAAATAAATGGTCCCATACATACCTGTTTCTGACCATTTGCTCTTACTTTTGTGCCAGTACAAGCATTTGTATGTCTATTAAAGAAATCGGATGGAGGAATTAATTTGGAATAAAAATGTAAGTTTTTTCTGTAATATTTCCTAAATTGCATTACTTACTTGGCTATTTTTTCATCAGGCTTCATTTCCTCACTGCTTTTGAAAGTAAATTCTGTACTACATATAAAGTAACTTATATAAAACAGTGACGCTTCCATAAGATGTTATGGAACTTGAACTCCTCAGAAAGACCTGGATCACTCTTTTTATGGGCAGGAGAGACATGAAGAACTGGATTTTTTGTTCCAGATGGTACTAGGAGAAAGGATAGATGGTGCCTAGCCACTCAGCAATAGCTATCAACCCATATGCTTTGACCTTTCCTCAGCAACAGCAAGTTAATGTTTCCAGGCAGTGGAGAAGCTGAGTACTCTGCCCATATCTAGATCTGCCTCAGAAATGACAGAGCTTTCCAGTCTTATTAACCAGGTAGAAACTGTAATGGGTTTTGTAATCTAGGTTTTTTTCACTTTCTTAGGACTTGGCAGTGGCCTCCTGTCTGAAGGATGTGAGCACAAGATCTGAAAAGAGTGGAGACTCAAAAATCCTATTCAAACTCCTTTGCATACTTTATTCTTACAAATCTCAGAGTCCAAGTTTTGCTAGTTTAATACCCTTGAAAAATGCATATGGATACATTTTAATATCAAATATTTACTTGATGCAATGGTGAATTGAATAAGCTAGAACATTTTTTTCTACAAATCATCTGATTACTCAGAAAAAATACTAACTGATCTTTGAAGTAGGCTAAACCAGAACGAGAATATTGTGCTCTGGAGCAAGTGGTTGTACAAGTAAATGCACTGGATTATGCAGAGGGATGTAGGTGGATGAAATGAGGGAAAGACTGAACGGTTCCCTTCTCCACTCTATATTCAGAAAGACTTGGTAGCTCTTTGAAAACTTTCTCACATGAAAACATTCTTACACTGAACAATCTGTATAGGTCTTCCTTATACTGCAGCCCAGAACAAAGAACTTTTTTATGTGCCTATTGCTGATTTCATGTTTTTGTAACACATTTGGAGCTGGGGACCAGTGGATGACAGAAACCCTGGAGATAACAGTGATAACTACTAATCAGCATTAGATATAAAGAAAGTCAAAGAGATTGGCCTCAGGCTACATGATTAACAAGGCCATTAGCAGCTTGTGCTGATGATTCAGTTTATAATGCAATAAATAGAGAAGACAATTACCTGATGGGAGATGAGGGCAGCACACCCTGTGTGGACTTCAGACATCATGTCAAAGGCTGAGCCCAAGGTGGAACTCTTTTGTACAGGGTCCAGGTCACCAGCCAGGACTAGGACACATCCAGTGGTCAGCATGAGTGTCCTGTGCCCTGGGTCTGTGCTGCCAATCTAACCTGGACCAGAGGGGCAGGGACTATGGCCGGTGTGAGGATGATGTGTAGGACAGAAACATTAGACTAGAAATTGCTATCTACCTAAGCCATTCTGCTTAATAAATAAATTCTCAATCCGTGGAATGGTGTGGTTCTCCACATGCCATGGAGTGGTGTGGTTCTCTGTTTTTGGTCTCCCCACTCAATTCCCTCAAGAAATTAACATTTTCATAGCAATCAAGTAGGAGATGGTTAACTAAACAATTTTCCAAAGATAAAGCACACACAAGTAAATTATTAGCTTGCCTGTTTCAATGGGACAAAATATATATGTATGTAGGTAACATCTACCTACAAAATGGGAGTGAAATTACCTATGAAAGGAATAGGTATTTTTTATTCAGCAATGTGATTTGTCTTTTGCAGAGTCTTTGCAGATGCTGCATTCCAGAGAACACTCCAGTAGATCTTCTTCTGCCCTCTAGTGAAAAAGAGTAGTGGTAATGGGCCAGAATGACAGAAGAGACCAGTGGAGGCAAGGAGGAGTCAAAGCCATTTCTTATTCTCTAGGAATTTATCTCTTATTTCATATGATAGTGACAAATTCACTTGTCCTCAGTCCCTGTTTTCATTCATTCTAACCATTTCAGTGGTCTATATTATCAGAAGTAGTTCTGTTGAGTTCAACCACCCTCCTTGGTTCCTTCCACCTTACATTTATCCACCATCCCCAACATTATCAGACAGACCTCTTCAGCCCTGGTAACATTCCAATCATTTGATCTACCTTCACCTCCACTCTAGCCTTTCCTTCTAAGGCTCACTACCCTCACAAAGCAGAAAGTCTAGGAACTGCACTCTGGTTTTGGGATTCCCATCCATGTGTCACACATTCACATTTACAGTGTTCTGCCTTTGTTAATATCTGTAGAATTACATTATGGAAAAACACTGATGTGAGAGAACATGTTCTCAACAGGGACTCTGGTTGTGATAACTTGCCGCTGTCTTCTGTGCTGTGGAAAAGATGCAACTGATGATTCAGAATTGCATATAATCCTGTCATCTGTCAACTACTGATATGCATTACTTGCACTGTTACTTGTTCAGATGTCAGTTTTACTGTCTCTTGTTCTTCCTTTAGCTACCAGCAGTTTGGATTCAGATCTACTCCCCCTCACCCCATAAAAAACAATAAACTTAAAGTTATTTAAGAATAGATGTAATATTTTGGTTGCAGGCAGCAAAATTAACTGTCAAAATCTGAAACAGTTGAATGCAAGATAATTTTTGCAATTACATTGTTAAAATTGGCAACAAAAAAAATTTAAAAGATTTAACTTTCTGGCCATTTGAGTATAGTATTTTCAGGGTTTGGTACCACTGTTATAAAAAATAAGGAGAGTAAATAGCATCTATTGAATTTTCTGTGTACCTTTGCTCTGCGTATATCCAAAAAATTTTCAAGTCCAGTCTACAGAGCAGAAATTCTGCCATTGTCAGTGCAAGAATTTCCTCTTCTTGAATAAAAATCTTGAATAAAAATAGACTCATAACTATAGCTGGCTTAGCTAGAGACTAAAAACGGGGAGATTTCAATATTTCCAGCTGTTAAACTGGAATCACATGAATACGGAATAAACCCCATGGTAAGGGGTGGATTCTGGGATTTACAGTGTATATTATCTGAGAAATATTTTACACCTCATGGAATCCTATTGTTCCTCTGTTGGGATACCTGCTTGCCTTTGGCCTGCATGTGCAAACCATTATCTCTGATTTTGTACCTGAAAGGCTGGCATTTTCTCTGATACAGATTTACTGCCAAAATTTTAAGACTTAAGTCTTAAGCAAGGAGTTTTGACTGTAAACTCATTGTGACATTTTTCTATATTTTTTGTTCCCCTGTCTATAGGAATTTATATATATCAGTTCCTTTGTTATGACTGAGAAAAATATGCAGTTTCTTTCCCTGACTCTTAATTCTGGAAAAATATGATGGCAGTCAATAGACAGCAACCAGACATAGGTGAAAAAAAGGGGCAAAGTTATCTTGCATGGTTTATTATGCAATCAGATAAACATAATGTAAAATATTTCTAAGATCACAGTAACAAATTACAGTACCTTAGAGAATTAGTGTTTACATAATGATGGGTGTACCAGTGCAGTCTGTTTGGGAAAGGAACACCAAAGAAAAAGTTGGCATGAATGACATGCTTGGATTAGACCTCTAACTTTGAGGACTAAACTAGGTGAATTGCATCTCACTTTTATTCAGAGCATAATTCTTATTCCAAGAGATATAGGCATTAACTTGGTCTCCTAAGAGCGTAGTTTTCAAAAGTCTTTATTCAGGTGCAGATAGGTCTCTAGTGAGATTTTAAAAGTGTATAAATGAATAACAACCTCACCTTTGCAATTACTTGGGCCCAGAAACAGAAGGGCTTTTAAACTCTTAACTCGTGTATATACTTAGTTCCTCATAGATACTACTGAGAATTAAGTATTTGAATGGCACTTGACTAGTTTGCTGCATATTTAGACTCCTAAATCACTTTGAAAATTTGGCCGTACGTGGATACAGCAACACTGGATTGTAACATGATGTCAAATTTTTATGGGTACCTTTAAATATTTTACCTCACATGTCAAAAACTAGCTCGTTTAAGTGAAATAAATTCACATCAGCTAAACTACTCTGTTTCTTAGTACAAATTAGATAAAAAAGAAATATAAAATAAAGAAACAAATCACCTTTTGGAAGGATTAATCAACCCATATGCACATTTGTGTTCCTTGCACTTTGGAATTTGATCTGGTTCATTTAGAGCCAGAACAGGAGTCTATACATCATATTGCTTACTAAAGGACAGACACAACCTGCAAGTATTCTTAAGCTAAAACAAACTACTTTGAATACTTGCTTTTCTTGAGTTGCAGATTCACATTATTTCATCAAATTATAGTGTATAATATATAACTGTCTAGCTTGAAACACATAGTATAATACCCTTTATGATGTAGCATGTTGCCCTCTTCAAAAACCAGAAGTTGTTTCCCAGAGGTCTTAGAAAAAGCAGGCATACAGAGTTGTTAATCATATTGTACTTCTTAACGAAGAATGTCAAGTTATTCTCTCACTCTTATCCACACAGAGGAGAACTTTAATCCACAGGTAACTGTACTGAAATCAAGGAAATATTTTATGTAATTGTTCGAGTTTAGTAAGGATGGACAAATTGCACTCAGAATTAAAAGTGCACATTGCAAAAGAATAGAAAGCAGTAAATGAAGAAAAAGTGCATTAGTGTATCATATATATATATATGTATATAAAAAAGAAATAAGGCAATTCAGTGTCCTCAGTAATTCAGTTGTGAAGCAGATATGTGGGGAAACAAATAATAAAGATTACAATACCAAAATTATATTTTTCTGGAAGAGCTTAATTTATTATTCAAGCAGATGTTTCTGAGACTCTTTCCAGGGGCTACTCCCAATATGTTAAAACTAATATGTCACATTCTGCTCTGAAATCTGTCAAGAGAAATTACCTAGCCTTTTCAACTTCTAAAAGTTAACACTTTTGGGGGAAAATTTATTATTACTTTATTGTTGTTGACATTTTCTTTACTGATTGTCCTACAGATACAATATCAAAGAGACTGCAGAAAATTCCTGCTCAAAGCAAAAGTAAAACTTAATAAAGTATTTCTTAATTTGAGGAAAACAGTTATTGAGAGAAAAAAGTACATCCAATTATTTTGCAATTGGAGATGATAATGACACAATTGAAAATGAAAAGTGATAAAGTTTATGGTCTTCTTTTGGAAATGCACAGGTTGAGATCCACTCTGCATTACCTAGACATTTAATTGTCTATGGACTTTCTAAGTTCTGGTGCAATCAGTGGATATAAATATGTGTCTTTGAATACTTCCAAAAGGAAAATTTATTAGCTAAGATTTGGTAACTAAATTAAGAGGAGAAATTTCCTCTTTAGAACCTCAAAGGCATTTTTCTCTCTTCTTTAATTACAGAAGAAATTCAGACATTGTACACTTGATCCAGTTGCTTTAAGATGGGTCACTAGTGTCTCTTGAGATGGCTGTTAGCAATGAGGGAATGTTACTAATCCTCCACCTGCTGAGCCAGAGGGACACCTTGAGCCAAGGAGAATCTCCATCGTTTATTGGATGAGGGGGGGAACATTGTCACCGAGGATGAGGAAAAAGCTGAGGTACTTAATGCCTTCTTTGCCTCAGTCTTTAACAGGCAGACTAGTTATCCTCAGGGTACTCAGCCCCCTGAGCTGGAAGACAGGGACGGCGAGCAGGATGAACCCCCCATAATCCAAGAGGAAGCGGTCAACGACCTGCTACGCCACCTGGATGCTCACAAGTCTATGGGGCTGGATGGGATCCACCCGAG
>NW_008824475.1:4500427-4500807 GCF_000699105.1 Pygoscelis adeliae
TGGGGGCCGAGGAAGCTTGTGGAGCAGTTCATCTGGAGGGTGCTCACAAGGCATGAGCTGGACAACCAGGGGATCAGTCCCAGCCAGCACGGGTTCATGAGAGGCAGGTCCTGCTTGGCCAACCTGATCTCCTTCTATGACCAGGTGACCTGCCTAGTGGATGAAGGAAAGGCTGTGGATGTGGTCTACCGGGACTTCAGTAAGGCCTTTGACACCGTCTCCCACAGCATTCTCCTAGAGAAGCTGGCAGCTCACGGCTTAGACAGGTGTACTCTGCGCTGGGTCAAAAACTGGCTGGACGGCCGGGCCCAGAGAGTTGTGGTAAATGGAGTTCAATCCAGTTGGCGGCCGGTCACGAGCGGTGTTCCCCAGGGCTCAGT